>NC_034179.2:75161520-75264020 GCF_002021735.2 Oncorhynchus kisutch | reverse complement strand
CCAACAGCCGCCGGCAGGCCTACTCCAACAAGCGGAAGTTCAGCATTGAGACGCTCCCGGAACTCTTCTCCCAGCCTCTGGGCTATGGACAGTCGCCCCACATGCACCCCAAAAACAAGGGGCTGCCCACCAACAGCAAGACAGAGGTCACAGTCTGAGCATGAATGTTTGGAGAGCAGGAGGGCAAGAAAAGAGTCTATAGGACTGGGAGTGAGAGCTTTTTGTACGAATCAATGTCGTGTTGATGGCTGGGGGGACGAACAGGAACAAGCAATCTTCTTTTGCTATTTTAATTGCAGGCTTTCTTAGTTATTGATAATGTAACACCCAAAACGGAAGGTAACGATCACATGAAGTGACTCGCTCTCTCTAGACCTGGTTCCCCTAAATTCCCTCTCTGTCCCAGCGTCCTCCCTGTTTTGTTTTGGTCAATCTCCTCTTTGCTCCCCCTGGCACCACTGCACCCCCCCCCCCCCCCCCCCCCCCCACACACACTTACACACTCTCCTACTTTTTGCAGCCTGTCAGAGTGGTACACATTGGTAAAGCACCCACAGGACCCTGAACAACAGCAGTGACAATGCCATTGTCTTGTCAGCTCCCATCACTCTCCATCCAGAACAGAGTAAGATACCATTCTGGCAAATCTGTACCAGCGAGAGAGAGAGGGAGAGGAAGAGAGAGAAACAGCGGGAAAGGGGGTGCTTGTTTATTCATCCTGAAGCGTAAAGGATGAGGAACTAAGCCGGACAGAGGTTTGGTGCGGCAAGCACCTCCTGTTCGTCACCTGCTGGAGAAGAGCCCTGAAGCTTCAGGCCCCCTGGTCGTCAAAGCTGGGGAATCTCACACAGTGGTTGTGTCTGGAGACTCCCTGGGGATCGTCAGCGTCCACGTCTCTCAGCGATGTGTTGTTTGTTGTTGTCTTAACCGGTGCATCGGAAAGGGCAAACAGCGCAGGTATCAGCAAGGTCACCACAGTCGTGTTAACTGGTACGGTCTATGTTAGTGAAGCTTCAAAGCAAATCGCAAGGGACAATAGGCGCCTGCTAGAGGGCAGGACAGGCCACCGTGTCTGTCCTGGGTAATATGGTGCCAAAGGCAATACAAGGGTGGAAAGTTGCAGGTGTGAAGTAAAGGTCATTGCTTTTTTATTTTATCTTAGCTTTGGCTTGCTGTTGAAGTATTTATCCAAACATGAATGCACAAAAGTCAGGAAGAAAGAAAACTCATACACAGAGTATTTTATAAAAGTATGTCTTCCAGACTGGCAGCAATTCATGTGATGCATGCATATATTATTGTAATATTAAAATAGGCTTTAATATGATTATTTTGTTGAATGCAGGTGTATGGTTAATCTATATGTATAATGAGTCACTGTAAATGCAGCTGGGTTGAAGCTAGTGGCTAAACATAGACATTACAGTCTTTCCCAACCACAAGGATTATTTCCAGCTACAGGAGAGCAAGCAACTCCTCTTGGCTCGTTATCATTTTACACTTGACCGCAAGGTACAATATTTGCATGGAAATCTGATATGTCTAAGTTCACACAAGCGCCGTCCTTCACCATACATTTGCTGAAATTTAGCCCAAGCCTCAAGCTTAATGTATTATCTTAAGTAAACAGGTTACGCCGCAGTGCATACCTACGCTCAGCGTATTCCAGACAGGTGGAACCGTATCAACGGATGGCAGCCAGTCAGTCGTGTTTACTAGAGTCATTCACCATTTGCTGCTAGCTCCTCCCCACCAACCAGCTTCCAGCCTGTTCCTGAGCTCCACCAGACCCCCTTTCCTCTGCTCTCCCTTTCCCAGTGGGGTTGACTTACGGTGGGAGCCTCCAGCATCCAACCCCTGCATGGGCTTCCAAGCTGTTCCCAGCCAGGGGACACCATGCCTCCTCACGGGGGGTGCGGCCATAACTAATGATACCCAATCGCCAGCATGGCAGGCCCTCACACACTAGGCATGCATGGAGTGGAGCAGGGCTTTCACAGTGTTAAATGATTTGGAGATTCATTCGGCTGCTATTGTCGAGCCATTCTGTGTTACGGACAGACACAAAGTGGTTTCACTGTAGCAGCATGATATGGAATATAACATTTGAATTGATTTAAACTACGTGCTGACTATTACGTTTATGGGTTAATGTTGCATTTCATTGGGGATTTGATTGATCTGTCCATGGTTCATTCTTCAGGATTTCTAAAGCTGTTATGTAATCTACATATGACCCACTTGGAGTTGTTGTTTTCATGATATGGTTGAATAAAAGTAAATCATAAATAGAGAAGTGTTGGGTTATGCACAGTACATGTATAAATATGCATCATGCACATCTGCACTCATAGCTACCGTATGCAGCATGCACGGTCACCATTTAGCTTTCTCCAACTTCAATTCGTAAACGAGGGGGGGGGGCGTTACACACAATGATTCTTAGCTTAACAGCCCAGCCATATAAAGTATTCTATGGACTCTCTCCTTTATCGTTCAGGATGCATTAGTGGTTGTGAACAAGCAATGGATGTGTGCAAGTAACAAGCAATATGTTCTGTCTGCAAAGCAATAAGTACCCATCTATCTGCAAACCCTCTCTCTGGAGTCTGACTCTGCACCTTTCCGGAGTCCTTTAAATGTGGGGAGCTGAGGTGGAAGCAGAGCTACATAGACCCAGAATTGTTGTTGTTGTTGCAATCTCAGGCTCTTCTGAAAGATATTTAGGACTATTTTCAGACCACTGAGCTTTTATTAATTCTCTCTTCTCTCTCCTCCTGCACTTCTCCGACAGAGGAAGTTGCATTAGCGAATCAGAACTCTGAGAACCCTATCCACTCAGAATAAAAGCTTGATTAGCTCTCCATGACCTTTTACTATTGGACGGATTCAAATGTTATTTTACAGACACAATTCCAGCAGGGCCATACTAAAGGAAACACAAACCTACAAGCAGTTATCAGGGCTGGCCTGCAAGAGTGGAACCCCATCTGAGCTCTACAGGCTGCAAGCACTAGGATAGTGTTGCTAATGCTAGCTGAACGATGCTGACGTTGTGACACATGGATCCTTCAGGCTCCAGGGAGTCTCCATGAGGAGGGAGAGCCTCTGAGGCTTCAAGGGCAAACACAGCCTGGGGCCAAGCTGACAGCTAGCGAGGCACCAGGATGTCGCCAGGCTAGCGCCTTGGCTTGCCTCCTATAGTGGAATGAAGCACTGTAATTGGTTGAGATTCCACCTTAATGTCCCTCTTCTTCCCATCCTAGTGCTGAGCGAATGTTGACGCGCAGGTATATCTGACCCACGGGAGACAAACACTGCTGACTGTTCTAAATAGTGACACCCTCCGTGAGTATCATTTACCCGGTGAAGGGCCTTTTTGGCCCACAGGTATGCCAGAGTCTTTTTGCCGCGGGCCTCCGTACAGTGAATCCTACACCAATACTGTCACAGTAAGCCCGCTGGTTTTGGATGGCCTCAGTCTATGCTGGACAGTCAAAAGTGAATTAAAGCTGACGAAGGCTTACTGGCCCAAAGTTTTGCCTCAGTTTCTCAACACTGGATGATGTAAAATATATACCACAGCAGGACAGAGGAGCCATGTATATCTCACAGTCGCCCATTCTGTGGTTGTAGGTGCTGGACCAAAACAATTCTTATCAGGAGAAATTGAGTACACGTAACTGATCGCACACAGTGGGAATGTCAGACTGTGGACCATCAGCTTAGTGTGCATACTCAATCTCTACTGATTACACTGTATATACAGCACCCTAAAAGAGCTGAATGACTGTTCTTTGTAAAACTTCCTTAAACTCAACTATTCTACAACAGGTTATCTGAATGCAACCTGGTAGACATACTTGGGTTTCATCCTTAGCAATATATTGTGTATGATTTGTTTTGTACTGTATTCGGATTGGAAGTTCTTTCAAAAAAGTAGCGTTTGACTGATGAAGTGCTTTCAGATTCAAAACTGGCCACACACTTCTTCCCAACAGAAAACGTCCTGTGTTTGAAGCTTGTGCTTTTCCGGATACTATGTATGGTACATACACTCGTGTATTCATGTCAAAAATGCATTGTATTCAAGTGCTTTGGCAACACATTAACAATGATGATTGAAGATTTGTGATTCCTGTGCAGCTTATGATCTGCAAATCATGTGTTGTTCCATACTTTTGGTAGTCGACTACCTTTGATTGCTATGTACTTGTGTATATATATTGTACCACTTGTCTGCTTTAAAAATGGTTAAATACTTGGTTTCTATAAGGGCTTTTTATAGACTTAAACAAGAAAAACACATCTTTCTCTTGTTTTGCGTTAAGTGGAGAGCTACCAGTGTTTGGGTCACCCAGATTGCGGTGTCCAAATTAATTTTCTCAGACATCTCCGATTTGGCTGAATCTGTTTCTCTTGGTTGTTAGCTGGCAGAAGCGTTCCAAACCCCTGGAGTATGTGAAGTTATCTGACAGCATGCGAGGCTAAAGAGGGGAGGCCTACTCCTTGTTCTATCAGCTAAAAGTCCCCCCTTCTTACCACACCTTCCCCCTACTCCGCTCCGTAAAGCAGGGCAAATACTGGTACTCTTTTTTAATCTTAACCTTAAGAGGGGGCCCAGTATCAGCAAGACTTCATTACCATTAAGCCGCCATACCCACCTCTTCCTCAGCATCATGAAAAGGTATCAGTGGGTGCGTAAACTCTTTAGACAAGGAAGAAACCATAGGGAAGATTTTAATTGACGTCCTTAACCAAGCATCTATCAAGTACCTTTGCAATGCCTGTAGACTTGGTCAATAAAATAGCCCAATTATAAATGTAAAATTTGATTGTTTTAAATGAAATTGTCATCTAATTTGATTTATATTCAAGGTCCATGGCTTTTAAATGAATCCAAAAATTGGTTTGGACACCTCTTAATATGCCCAGGCTGTCTAGATAGAATGGAGATACAAGGTAATTAAGGTGCTGGAACATTGCATGTTTTGACCAGAAATTATATTAATTTAGCTGACGGGCCTGTACTAATTATACTGCCCTGACATCTAAAAATAATCTTTGTTGTTGCAGGTGTTCTTATGTTCTCTGTTTACATGTGGTTTTGATTATGCAGTTCTTTATTCATAGTTAAAGGCCACGAGAAATGGAGCTAAAAATGTATATTTAATGTCTAGAAAAATGTGTAGGCCTACATGTGAATAAATGTGTACACACGAACACACATGCATTCAGTACAGTACACACTGACACAGTAAATACAATTCCAGAAGAACAGGCAAGACAAATGAAAAGCATATTTTGTGTTCATTTGGTGCCTATCATTCACATTGTATAAGGAAGGCAGGCAGTGTCAAAAGAAGAAAAAAAATGGAACCCTTTGGTCTGGGCAAGTACTCCATGAATTCAGCATTTATCTGGGCATCCCTCTCTCCTAGTGCCCTGCATTTGTTTCGTTCTGCCACCGCATCCCCACAGAGACCCAGGCCAGCTGTCACTGATGTTTGACTTCATTTAAATGTCTCCAGGGTCTGGACTGACTCCATCAGAGAGAGCAAAGAGCCAAACGCCACAAACCACATCCCTCTCTCGCATCCTCCCACTCCAGTAGTGGACAACCTGAGGCAATGTCCTGAATTAGGAATGTTAAATGTTCAGGTTAAAAGACTGAAATACATAGCAGCATACTCCTGTTATAGAGCATTAATATAACTACACTAAAGGTTTACAGGATGTTGCATTTGGGCAGCAGATCAGTTGATTAGAGTTCCAATGAGCTCCTTCCACAAAGACAGAGGACATTGATATGAGGGGAATTAAAAAACCCTCCCACTCAAGCTTAACACTTTAGTTCTATGCAGATCAATCAGTCTCATAAAGAAACCCTCATAACATCAACAGGGTCCTTTCATTCCCTAGCTGTTTACTTACATTTTAAAAGAGGTCATCATTGATGACGACGATGATAATGATGATGAAGATTGTTTCCGTTTTTACAGCACTAATTACAAAATAATTTTTGAGGAAGAGTCAAGGTCAAACTTATTGTCTGGCTTTTTAACCATCTGTTTTTAGAGGAAACCTTACTAAGTGTTCTTTGTATGAACTTGATAAAAAATTAAAATGGTGAGACTAACCTTGTGTCTGAAACTGTTTGTGTGAGTGTGTCTGTCAGACAAGGAGTAAAAAAAGAGAAAGAGGCCTTCTTATAGCTATTCCTAAACCAATACTGTGGTATAGTCCAAATGGTACATGTAACCGATGTGAAACGGTTAGCTAGTTAGCGGTTGTGAGCGCTAATAACGTTTCAATCGGTGATGACACTCGCTCTGAGACCTTGAAGTAGTAGTTCCCCTTGCTCTGCAAGGGCCGCGGCATTTGTGGAGCGATGGGTAACGATACTTCGAGGGTGTTGTCGATGTGTGCAGAGGGTCACTGGTTCGAGGAGAGGGACAGAAGCTATATTGTTACACATAGTACATTTCTGCTTCCTGCTCTCAAAAGGTTTTACTAGCAGCTGACATTGTGTAGACCAACCTGGTCTCGGAGCATTTCATATTATTCTGTACGTTAAGCCGAGACACTCCATTTAGTATGGTATTTATTCATTTGTGGACATCCATCATCCATTTCATATATGTTACAGTGGTAGGCCTGATCACCGACAACGACGAGACAGCCTATAGGGAGGAGGTCAGAGACCTGGCCGGGTGGTGCCAGAATAACAACCTATCCCTCAACGTAACCAAGACTAAGGAGATGATTGTGGACTACAGGCAAAGGAGGACCCGAGCATGCCCCCATTCTCATCGACAGGGCTGTAGTGGAGCAGGTTGAGAGCTTCAAGTTCCTTGGTGTCCACATCAACAACAAACTAGAATGGTCCAAACACACCAAGACAGTCAATAAAAGGGCACGACAAAGCCTATTCCCCCTCAGGAGACTAAAAAGATTTGGCATGGGTCCTGAGATCCTCAAAAGGTTCTACAGCTGCAACATCGAGAGCATCTTGACTGGTTGCATCACTGCCTGGTATTGTAATTGCTCGGCCTCCGACCGCAAGACACTACAGAGTGTAGTGCGTACGGCCCAGTACATCACTGGGGCTAAACCGTCTGCCATCCAGGATCTCTAGACCAGGCGGTTTCAGAGGAAGGCCCTAAATATTGTCAAAGACTCCAGCCACCCCAGTCATAGACTGTTCTCTATACTACTGCATGGCAAGCGGTACCGGAGCACCAAGTGTAGGACAAAAAGGCTTCTCAACTGTTTTTACCCCCAAGCCATATGACTCCTGAAAAGGTCATCAAATGGCTACCCGGACTATTTGCATTGCCCCCCCCAACCCCTCTTTTACGCTGCTGCTACTCTCTGTTTATCATATATGCATAGTCACTTTAACCATATCTACATGTACATACTACCTCAACTGGGCCGACTAACCAGCGCTCCTGCACATTGGTTAACCGGGCTATCTGCATTGTGTCCCACCACCCACCACACCCTCTTTTACGCTACTGCTACTCTCTGTTCATCATATATGCATAGTCACTTTAACCATATCTACATGTACATACTACCTCAATCAGCCTGACTAACCGGTGTCTGTATGTAGTCTCGCTACTTTTATAGCCTTGCTACTGTATATAGCCTGTCTTTTTACTGTTGTTTTATTTCGTTAGCCTAGGGGTTCAAATCAAATTTGTTATGTCACATGCCCCGAATACAACACGTATAGACCTTACAGTGAAATGCTTACTTACAAGCCCTTAAACAACAATGCAGTTAAGAAAAATATCAAATCATATTTCTTTACTTACCTATTGTTCCCCTAATACCTTTTTTGCACTATTGGTTAGAGCCTGTAAGTAAGCATTTCACTGTAAGGTCTACACCTGTTGTATTCGATGCATGTGACAAATAAAACTTTGATTTGATTCCAATTTCTTGTGGCTAACATTAGCTAGCTAGCTAAAGTTTGCTAGGCTAGGGGTTCAAATCAAATTTGTTATGTCACATGCCCCGAATACAACACGTATAGACCTTACAGTGAAATGCTTACTTACAAGCCCTTAAACAACAATGCAGTTAAGAAAAATATCTGTTAAGTAAAAAATAGATAAGTAAAAAAACACAAAATAAAAGTAAATAATTAAATAGCAGCAGTAAAATAACAATTGCGAGGCTATATACAGGGGGTACTGGTACAGAGTCAATGGGCGGGGGCACCGGCTAGTCAGGGTAATTGAGGTAATATGTACATGTAGGTAGAGTTAAAGTGACTATGCATAGATAATAAACAGAGAAGCTTTTACTATCTTAGCCCTAGTCTGTGAGACCAGGCTGTGTAGATAAGGGAGACCATGAACACAAAAGGGACTGCAGTCAATAATGAAGGAAATGAATAAATCATGAAGCTATGAGAGAAGAAAAGATAGAGAGCAAGAATAAGACAGGACGGGACAATGAAAGAAGGAGCAGGACGAATGGAAGGGGAAAAAGGAGATTGATGTTTCCAGAAGGAAAGACCGAAGCAGAACTGAAGGAATTGAACATGAGAGAGACAGAGAAAGACAGACAGCACTAGATTAAAAGAGACATAGACAAGAGCGACAGCAAAACCAGAGAGAGCTGACTAAGAGAGAGATAAGCCCACCACATGAGGAACCAGCATTGTGATTGTAATACTGCTGATTGATTGTTAACTGTGCGGCAAGAATGGGGGGCCTTGAGGGGTGGCTGGCCTGAGGGGAGGGAGCAGAATAGGGGGTTTGAGACAGGCAACAGTCTGGCACAACAGTAAGGGGCGATTGGACTGCAGTCGGAGGATATTGAGCCTTTCAAACCTCCCTCTCGACACATGCTCTCGCGTACACACACACACGCCCACACACTCTGCAAGCCAGCGACAGCTCCATCAATCTCATTGGCTCAGTGTCTGCACACAGCAGCTGTCAGTGCACAGGCAGGGAGGTCCCAGGCTGCAACGACAGGCTTAAGAAAAGGGAGAAAGAGGGAAGTGTGTGGATGGAAAACATGGAGGACGAAGAGAAATAGATAAGAGCAGACACGGGTCAAACAACTGACATATACAGGCGCCGTGCTCCGAGTGGCGCGGTGGTCCTGTAATGGTCTGTGGACGGCTGGACACCCTGTCTAACTGCAGAGGGGCATCGACAGCGACCTCAGTATATTAGATGGATGGGCTCCATCGATCTTCCCATTCACCGTTTCATAAACTCAATTAAATTTGAGCAATCCTGTAGAGCTGCATAGTCCCCCTGCACTGCTATTCTCAGGCACCCTTTACTTGAAGGTCACATCACACCCTGGTGGCCAGAAGAGGTAATGCAGGAAAGAAAAAGGCATTTGGTTCCCTTCCAAGTATGTACGTACCTCCGTCAACCAACTCAATTTGCAGCTCTACCTCTACAGGACTCTTTTATCCCCAATAATGTCAACCAGATGACAGATTGTCATTTGTCAAATTAATTCCAGAGAGATTGCTTCAATCCCCCAAAAATGGCAGGTAGGTACCCCCACCACTTCATAAAACAATAGTGATCTGTGATGGAGTAGTGGGTGGGGTTGGACAGCCCAGAAAACCTGATGGATTATTTCAGAGCAGAAAATGAATTAAATGCGGAGGAATTCATTGCGATTGGATGCATCCGGAATTATTTAAGTGGGATGGGAGGGGGCATGATGTGGGTGGATGGGGTGGCGAGGGGTCTCAAGTGACATTTTCAATTAGTTGGCAGAAATAAAGTACCTTACTCAATACTCAGAGTCCTTCACACTATTGTTTCAGCTTCAATTACAGTCAGGAATAAAGTAGCAAGAGGAACTGGAACACTTCACTGAGAAAATAAAAGCTTAAAAACAGATTACCTTTGCTAATTGGCTGGGAAATGATTTGGGGTTGCAGATTGGTTAATTAAATGAAAGGGACAATAAGGGAGGGGCTAGAGGAGAACTAGAGAGCTTTCAAAGAACCCTTTAAATGGTTCCTTAAAACGTTTAGGGGGGAAAAAATATGAACTGCCTATTGAAAGAGTTCAGTTTTGACAAGCGTCCAGAAGTCGCTTGGATCTTCATTGAAGAGGTAAGGGAAGAGGACGATGGCTGCTGTGACTGAGTCCTGTAAGATTTTTGAGAAAGCATTAAATAAAACAATGAATACAAAGATGATACATGTGATCTACATAACATGTGGAAAACCAATACCAATTGTATATACACCTTTGTGTTCCTCCTCATCAGTAAACCTGATGAAACACAGACAAAAAAAAGTGAGCACATGAAAGTGGGCAGTTGCAAAGCAGGGTCTATATCTATTGGCCAGTTGTAATACAGAAGTTGTAATACAGTAGTTTGGTCATTCTAGGGCAGGGATCAGCAACTAGATTCAGCTGCAGACCAATTTTTTCTTGAGCAGAAGGTCAGGGGGCTGGAACATATTTACAAAACAGACAAAACAGATGTAATCATTTCAAACCTTGCATACATTTGTATATGAACACATACTGTATATCTCTTATGCACGGGAATTCTTTGGAACTGACTTCCAAAATTAAAATAACTTGAAGCCGATTTGCTCGTGTTTTTAGTCTTTTATGTCCAACAATAAAACAATTATATATGGTCTTTTGTTTTGCTCAGAAAATTTGGGGGGCCAAATAAAATCACCCACTGGCCAAATTCGGGACAATGGCCGCCAGTTGGAGAAACGTGCTCTACGGGGATTCTGGTGCTAAATGATGACGTCACAGTATCCGCTTTTTCAAAATGTTCATCTCCAACCCTCATTCCATGCTGTGGCCCCCAAACATCCACGTTGCAAACCACAAGTTATAAAATTGAATTTAATCAATTACTTTTCTAAAAAAAAGAAAATACATAATAATATGTCCAAATCATGAAGAAGCCCAACCAGTTTCCCCTCCCCTGAGCAATCCCCAAATCCCTCAAGTTTTGACAACTTAAAATGGAGCATTTCAGAATCCCTAATACAGCAGATCGGGGCTGACTGGTCTACAATCCCTCTACCATGGGATTGCACCAGTCAGGCCACCATGAGGGCAAAGTCAAAGAGGAGGATATACTGGACAGAAACTGCCTGTCCGCCCCGACCACAAACACACACACAGGAGAAGTGAGAGAGAAGCATATCTTGAATGCATGTTTGTGGTGATATGCAACAAACCATGAAAAGGATAATACATTCAAACAAGCAAGCGATGCTCAAAATTGAGCATGTGCACATGTGTGTGTGCAGTGTTGCATGATTGCGAGTCTGAGGCCGTGCAAATGCAGGCTGTATCACATCCGGCTGTGATTGGGAGTCCCATAGGGTGGCACACAATTGGCCCAGCGTCGTCCTGGTTTGGCCGGGGTAGGCCATCATTGTAAATAAGAATTTATTCTTAACTGACTTGCCTAATTAAATAAAGGTTCAATAAAATAAAAATAAAAAAATGGGTTTTCTAACTCCGGATACAGAGTTCACACTGTTGACAGAATTTGTCACAGTAAACCATGTACTTCGTAGTGCTCCATTGCCTAAAATAGAGTCAAGTCAACAAAAAAAAACAGTGCATTATAATACATGTTCAGTGTCTAAATTGGTATATCACAGCAAGAATTTATAGGGAGGACTTTATAAAAAAATTGTTTGGCAAAGGTACTGATACAGTACATATTAATAATAATACAATCGTGATGTTAAGGGGCACCCAAAATAATAACACAGCATTCGTGATTCACCAATGCAGCTCCTGGTTCAGTAGGCATCACTATAATTGATGGAGTATACACTACAGTATACACGAAACACGTCATCTCTGCATACTTAATTGCTTATATAGGTTCAAATGAAACAAACATTTCCATCTTTGCAATCGCTTAACCCTAACTTACTTTAACTACAGTACTGGCTGACATATAGTTCTGCGCGTCTATGAAAATGAACCTACGTCCAAGGGAGATCAAGTACACTACGTAGCAGCAATACCTCTGTTAAAAAAAGCAGGTTCTCATTTTTATCAAATATATCAAATCCTATCACGTCTGTCATAATGTTCAAAAGCAATATCATTAAAGCTAAGAGAGTAAGACCACGTGTTCTAAAACATGAAATCATGTTTCCTGGCATTTTCAAATATATTCAAAAATACCCCATATTATGGGCAAAAATACATTAGAGTCAAATATCACTGTCTGTGTGTCTCTCCTCTGTACCAGGCTCCTCCTGCAGTTCTCCTACTCAGTCAGAGCTGCGGTCACCAGACTGCTACACTGGAGCCACGGTCTGACACCTGCATGCATTCATGCTAACAAACAGCTATTTGATTCTCCTTCACCTTGGCTTCCCTGATCATCTCCTTTAAAGTTCTCATGAAAATAAGTAGGTTGTTTTTTTAACCCTAAAGCTGCTAGACAGATGTGATTATCGTCTTGTTCTCACATTACTGGTTCAACATTGTTACAATATCTCCACACTATTACCATCCTAATATTACTAAGGGCAATAATAAACGTAGACAATAGTCTAGATCGGTAGCTACGGCAAGCTGTTGACTGGCTCAGATGAAGGAGCATCATCAACTACGGTCCACCGGGTTTGTTAACAAAGGTATTACTGTATAAGCTACGTGTGTAAGAGGGCCTGCCTTATAGAACGTAAGGGTATACATAAGAAATCTATCAAAGTGTTATTCAGTAAGAGGGACTGAGTTCAGAGTGCAGTAGAGCCCGTGTGTTGTTGAGTCGTTGTACCGTACGTTGAGAAAAGAGAGAAAGAGTTTGACAATGTAACATCAGCATCCATCCGTGTGGATGACACTAAGACTGTCCAGGGCTATAAGCAGGAGTCCCAGTGGAGCTGCAGGTCTGAACTGTCCAGAAAGTCTGCTGAGAAGACGCTGGGGGGAGTGTGGGGGCCCAGGGGACCCAGTGGGGCGAGCCCTGCAATCTCGTTGCTCGCCCCTCCCATGGTGATATCCAGCCAATCCATGCTGTCCAGGGCATGGTCTCCGAAGTTCAGGCCAGGGGGGTTGGCCGTGTAGCCCGACAGCTCATAGGTGTCCATGGGCGAGGATGTGTGGTCCAGGATGCTGGGGGTGCTCAGCATTTGACTGTGAAGGTCGTCAATCAGGGTCAGGGGCCCACCAGGCTCCACCCCCAGGAGGGGTTTGCCCGTGGTGCTCTCCAGGAAGTCCTCCAGACGTCCACTTCCGGTGTTGCTTACGTCCTGGTCAATGGTGGCCGGCGCCTGCAGCTCCTCTTCCCCTGGGCTCGGCTTGGGGGTCTCGGGTTCGGGAGGGGTGGGGGGCGAAAAGTGGAGTTGAAGCTGGAGAGGGGAGGGGGCCTGAGAGCGGGAAGGGGAAGGGGTGTTGGGGCGCAATCGCGCCAGGGAAGGGTCGGGCGCTGGTTTGAAGGTGGCTGAGATTTCTGGGAGAGGAGGAGAGAGAAGAAATGTCAACCAGTAGGAGACAAATATTGAATCAGGAAACCAGGAGCTCTCCTTCTCTATCGGCATTCAACACTCACCTCCTGTCTGAATCAGGATGTCGAAGAGGTCGTCCATATGCTGGGTGGATCCATTATCCTGGGAGCAAGACACAGGGAGAATAGTAAGTCCTGACACAGCCACTGAGTTGAGAGGTGAATACAGAAGAGCCTTGGAATGGCTGTCCATAATGAGACCTCTGAGACACAAACATAGAAACAGAAAGACAGCCAGGTGGCGTGGGTTACCTTGTCATCCGGTGGGTTAGGGGAGGGCGTCTGTTTGGGAGAAGGAGGGCTGAACAGGGGTTCATGGTCAAGACCTGGACTCAAATCCTCCTGATGGAAATAGAACAATGTTCTCATGTCTTAAATATGTATACTATTAACTTGTCCCTTTAAAGAACCGCAACTACAGTACAAGTTTTAACAAGTTCACAATTACCGTTTGAGCTGGAGGAGAGGGGGAGGCGTCTTTTTCAGAAGGGGAGGAGTCATCATTGGGGAAGAAAGGCTGGAGATTGGGCGGGGCAGAGAAGGAGAGCGCGACCCCTGGGGAGTGATTGGTTGACACCTGCAGCCCCGCCTTCTGTCCCTAAGCAAAATGGGAGATAAACCTTAATTAGCTGAGATGCAAATGAGCTGAAAGATTCATTCTTTAAAACATAAATCACAAAGATGAGGTATATCATTACAGTAATTACCAGAATAATAAACACTATTACGTTGCCTTAGTTATCAGCTCTTACATATCAAGGATGCTGTCAGTGTATTACAGGGTTTACATCATTAATTCACATAAACACAGGCGATTATTGGATTCACCGAGGCAATTCTAAATGACTCTCTCACTTAATGGGACATTAGCAACAAGCCAGTCACCACCATAATTGAAGCTCTGCTGTTCAAAGGACATCCTACAAATCAGGCTTTTGGAACCTTTCACTTACCTTTCTGGTTGGCTGTTTCACGAGGCCTGGTTGAGTTTTCGGTTTTGATTGGGTGTCACTGCTGGACAACTGAAGAGGGGATTGGCTGGGCAGCTTGGTGGGAGTTGACTGCAGTCTCTGGTTAGACCAAGGAGAGAAAAAGCGTGAGAAGAAAAGTAAGCAGCACAAGGAGTCCCTAAACAAAAATATTAGGTTTGAGTGAAAGAGGGATTTAAATGTTTACCTGCAGTATGATGCGATTGGATGCTTTGCCCTGTGGAGTGCCTTGTGGCGTTTCACTCCCTTGGCTCTCGGCACAGTGATTGGTCAGTGCGATGAGGAAATGGTTGCCGTTGCTGTCTGTCACCAGGGTAGGTGTGGAGTGTGTCTTGAGGAGATCCAAGGGGAAGGAAGTGGTGGAGCGCGACTGCTGATTGAGGAACATCTGAGACACCTGGAAGAGACCAAAGGCATTAGTCAGTGAGAGACACACACAAGGTGATACACTGACTATTTTGACTGGGATCACAATTGTTTTGCTGTCACTGTCTGCAGCTCTTGTTGTGACTAGCCATTGAGTTGTTTTGACTGCCACTGACCTGTTGTGACTTCAGCTGCTGTTGTTGTTGTTGTGCCTGCAATATCTGCTGTTGTTGTTGTTGTGCCTGCAATATCTGCTGTTGTTGATGCTTTGACTGTAACAGCTGTTGGTTCTTTGATTGTATCTGCTGTTGTTGTTGGGACAGTAGCTGCTGCTGCTGCTTGAGCTGTTGCTTGTGGGACTTCTTCTTCCTCTGCTGTGAGCGGTGTTTCTGCAGATTCTGCTGGTTCTGCTGTAGGAGCAGCTGCTGCAAGGCCTGCTGCTGTGCCAGCTGCAGCGCGTTGATCTGCTGCATCTGCTGTAGCTTCAGCTGCTCGAGCTGCGACCGCTGCTGCGCCTGGATCTGCTCCAGCTGCACCTGCTGAGGTGGGGCTTCCAAGGACGGCTCCACGGCCTCTTCTACATCCCCGACCTCCTGCTTGATGGTCATCTTGGTGACCTCCATGTGGCACTGGGAAGGAGTCGGGGAGCGGGCAATAGGGATAAATGTGGAGGGGATGCTGGGGATGTCTGGGGGCTCTTCCTTCACCCTGACAAGGCCCAGGGGTTCTGGGGGGGCGTCCCGGCCCCCTCTCTTGCCCTGTTCCAGCTGGACGCGCAGGGTCTCCACCAGCCGCTGTTTCTGTCTTAGCATGCACGTCAGCGCCTCGATCTGCTTGTCCTTCTCCTGCAGCATCTGGTCCTTGTTCACAGACGGGGGTGCTACTTGCAAGCGTTTCTGCAGAGCAGCCATGGAGAACTGGCAGGCTGTTGGGGCCGAGCCGCTCAACTCCTCTTTGATAGTGCCAAGGTGCTGGGGGGAGGGATGGAGGCTTAGCTGGGTGAGTGGAGAGCTTACCTATTTGGAAAGAGAAAAGTAGTCTCAAGATTCAAACTATAAAACCGGATATCTGGGCACTATAAAAACATATTTTTTTAAAAGCAAGGACACATCTGATATAGAAAGGAGACCTACCATCTCCCCAAATGAGTCTCCATTACAGCTCGTCTCGTCTGGGCTCATCCCAGCTAGCGAGCGGTCCGAGGGGGCAGGAGAGACTGGCGGGGAGGAGCTAGTGCTGCCAAAGTGCATGATCTGCTGTGGAGCAGTGGTCATGAACGGGAAGGTTGCCAAGGTTACCACACCTGCTTCTCCTGATTGGTGGACCACAGAGGACAGGGCCTGGGTTTGGGAAAGTTGCTGTTGTTGTAGTAGTAATAGTTGTTTTTGTTGTTGTTGTGTTGGGTGGTTGGTTTTGGGCACTCCGGCCCCAGACCCTGTGGCACCCCCTGCTGTTGTAGTTGTTGCACTACCACCACCACGACTGTTCTGCTGAGCCTGGTAGTTCCTCAACCGCTCGATGAGGTCATTCTTGGTGCCTGATACAGGCAAGCTCCGCAGTTTGAGCTCATGCTTCAGTTCAGCCACCTGGAGGACAAAAGAAGGTGTCAGAATGTGAAATGTTTAGACACACAGTTGGTTTTGTCAACAGTCAACTCTTGATAAATGCAACGGCTTTTACTGACCTTCAGGTCGTCCAGGTTAGGAGGCAAAGAACCTGGTGTGGCCCCTCCTACATGTGTGACATTCTGCCGGCTTGGTGCACTTTGACTGGAGGAGGATGTCGAGGAGGCGGGCACGGCCGGAGAAGGAGAGGGGCCATTGGTGGGAGGTGGTTGATCTGTTAGTGGTCTGGAGAGAAAAAAACACGAGTCAAAACGATGATAGGATACAGGCTGGAGTTGATGGCTATGTGAAGCAGTTGTATACACACACGCGCAAACACACACTCACTCACTCACTTGGGTGGTGCAGGAAGGATGGTGTGGTAGTTGTAGTGTTGCTGCTGCTGGTTGAGGATCTGCAGCTGGAGGAAGAGCTGCTGCTGGTGGAGGATCTTGGCGTAGGTGGAGTCCAGCTGAGGGGGCGGCTCGTGGTCGGCCTTCTGGTCCGGGGGGATGTACTGGTGGTACTTCAGCTTCCTCACCTTGGGCTTGTTGTCCTTGGGCTTCTTGGATCGCTGAGGGGGGCGCTCTGAGGTGGGCTTTGGCTGTGACTGCAGGGGGAAGAATCATTGAGACGTGGTGGATTAAACACTGGACTAGTCTACTGTTAACAACAGAAGTAATGCTAAACTAATAATACAATGGGCTTTGGTACAATACTCAGAATTAGCCGTGACAGCTGCCACTAACCTTGATCAGTGCAGGGCCGGTTCTCAGAACTGCTGTCCCATTGCTCAACTTCACTGGTTGGCAGGGCCCATGGAAGGGAGGAAGAGGAGGGGGTGGCGGAGGATACTGACTGAGAAACTGTGTGGGGGTGCTGTTGCAAGCTAGGGCGTCAGGGGGAGAGGGCAGAGGGCCGTGGCCCAGCGGAGACTCCTGACCAATGGGCTGCTCAGGAGAGAGAGTATCACTACTGTCCTCATCAAAGGAGGATATCTCCCCAGCAACCTTGGGGAAGTCTGTCTCTGAGGGAGAGAAAGAGGGATGAAGAAGAAAGAACAAGAGTGAAAAGAGAGAAGAGGGGGAACAGTTAAAGTAGATAGTTAAATAAATAGTTAAAGTAGAATAATGAGCCACCAGTGACAGTTCGTACAAAGCAACAATCTGCCTTGTCATCGTTGTTGTGATGCAGTGTGAGAGAGCCATGTAAAAAGAAGCCTTTGTGTCAACATTAGCCATGCCATCATTCCTCTCAGCAGCCAGTCAGTCAGTTAATCAGTCAGTCAGTTACTCAGTCGGTCAGCATCAACAGAGGTTCCTGGATCTTTTATTTACTAACGGCAGGCAGGCAGTTGGAGCGCTCAGCGAGCACCGTTGGCTATTAATTTCCCATCAGTGGGAGATGATGAATAACCAATATGGGGTTTGATTCATTCTCTTCCTGAACCAATCATGTGATGGCTTCCCCTTTGCACCGCCGTGTGTGTGTGTTTGTGTGGCTGCGAGTGTGGAAAGCAGCACAGGTTGAGGTCATGTCCCTGTTCTCTGTGTGGATATGACTGCCTGTAATTTGATTGTTATTATGAAGAACCACCGACTGCCAGGGCAATCCCCTGAGATTGAACCATGCTGGAACCTGACGCGCAGACATGTTCACGTTCATCTTCACAGCAATCAATCTAGTTTCCATCATCTCATTTATCTCATGGTTTAACAGCACAGTAGAGAATACCTGTTACGTGATCTCTGGTGTGGCAATGCATTTCCTTAACATTTAATCCAACCAACTGTGCCAAGTCATGTCTTGATGCGTGCACAAACCCAGCCACACCCCCACACACAAACGGACACTCTCACATTTTATAGTGAGGTGTGAAATTGAAATCAACATGTTTCTGTGAACCGTGAATGCACAAATGCGAACAAACATTTGTATGATTAATAAAATGTGCACTCATGAAGGGCCCGCAGTGGGGAGGTTGGCCCCTGTTCATCAGAAAGTCACGCATTTACAGTATGTGTGTAAATACATATCTAAGGTTAACAATGATATCCCCATGCTTGGCAGCAGCTTTGAAGCATCTGAAGGCAGACAAGGCCCTTCTAGATGGGCATGGTGGGAGAACGCCAACTTGAACATCAATATGCTTATTTTGGCTGGAGGAGGAGATGGCCAGGAGGGACAAGCAGAGGTTCTCACGTTTAACACACATACAGTGCATTCACAGTGTATTCGAGAAGTACTCAGACGCTTGACTTTTCCACGTTTTGTTACAGACTTATTCTAAAATCTCATCAACGTACACACAACACCCGATAATGACAAAGTGAAAACAGGTTTTTAGAAATGTTTGCAAATGTATTAAACTTAAAACAGAAATGCCTTATTACACATCAGTATTCAGACCCTTTGCTATGAGAATCAAAATTGAGCTCAGGTGCATCCTGTTTCCATTGATCATCATTGAGATGTTTCTACAACTTGATTGGAGTCCACCTGTGGTAAATTCAATTGATTGGACATGATTTGGAAAGGCACACACCTGTCTATATAAGGTCCCACAGTTGACAGTGCATGTCAGAGCAAAAACCAAGGCATGAGGTCGAATGAATTGTCCGTAGAGCTCAGAGACAGGATTGTGTCAATTCACAGATCTGGGGAAGGGTACCAAAATATTTCTGGTCCCTAAAAACACAGTGGCCTCCATCATTCTTAAATGGAAGAAGTTTGGAATCACCAAGACTCTTCCTAGAGCTGGCTGCCCAGCCAAACAAAGCAATCGGGGGAGAAAGGCCTTGGTCAGGGAGGTGACCAGAGTTCCTCTGTGGAGATGGGATAACTTTCCAGAAGGACAACCATCTCTGCAGCACTCCACCAATCAGGCCTTTATGGTAGAGTGGCCAGACGGAAGCCACTCCTCAGTAAAAGGCACATGACAGCCCGTTTGGAGTTTGCCAAACGGTACCTAAAGACTCTCAAGACCATGAAAAACAAGGTTCTCTGGTCTGATGAAACCAAGATTGAACTCTTTGGCCTGAATGTCAAGCGTCATGTTTGGAAGAAACCTGGCACCATCCCTAAGGTGGTGGCAGCATAAAAAAAAACAATTGAATCCATTTTAGCTGTATCGTAACAAAATGTCAAGGGGTCTGAATCATTTCCGAATGCACTGTACATACACACACACACACTGAGACAGACACAGATGCACAGTATTAATGACATGTGACTGGGTCCGAAGTGAGCAGAGTTCATATGAGATTTTATTCAGTACCTGTTCCTGATGACCTTCATATAGAGTTTCACTGGGTGGACTATTTTTGCTTATTCAGCAGATGTTCACGTCACGCTAGTGAGCAAATTAGTGAATTGTGGCAATTGGAAACATGGGGCTTGTGGAATGGAGGACTTCTTACAATAACCTGTTTGATGCTGTTGAAATGATAGAATAGTGTAGTGATCATGAGAGCTAATTTGCTAGTGTGGCTACATAATATGGAGTGGTACTGTGCCTGCTTGATACTGCTGCTTTAGTTACCTATGATGGTCTGTTTGATGCTGCTTTAGTTACCTATGATGGTCTGTTTGATGCTGCTTTAGTTACCTATGATGGCCTGTTTGATGCTGCTGCTTTAGTTACCTATGATGGTCTGTTTGATGCTGCTTCAGTTACCTATGATGGCCTGTTTGATGCTGCTGCTTTAGTTACCTATGATGGTCTGTTTGATGCTGCTTTAGTTACCTATGATGGTCTGTTTGATGCTGCTTTAGTTACCTATGATGGCCTGTTTGATGCTGCTGCTTTAGTTACCTATGATGGTCTGTTTGATGCTGCTTCAGTTACCTATGATGGCCTGCTTGATACTGCTGCTTTAGTTACCTATGATGGTCTGTTTGATGCTGCTTTAGTTACCTATGATGGCCTGTTTGATGCTGCTGCTTTAGTTACCTATGATGGCCTGCTTGATGCTGCTGCTTTAGTTACCTATGATGGCCTGTTTGATGCTGCTGCTTTAGTTACCTATGATGGCCTGCTTGATGCTGCTGCTTTAGTTACCTATGATGTCCTGTTTGATGCTGCTGCTTTAGTTACCTATGATGGCCTGTTTGATGCTGCTGTGTACAGGCAGGATGTTCTTGTGAATGAGCTCCATGGGGCCGGGCCGGTGGGAGATCTTGTCGTTGAGGTCGTCAGCCAGACGGGCCCTCTTCAGCTGCAGTTGTTTGGCCTGGAGGGAGGGTTCCACCGACGTCTCTGAACACACAGCACACAGCGGGTTAGCCAGCCAACAACCATCAGGCACGTGATCTTTATCAGGGAACCAGGAAATCAAAGCTGTGAGTTTCAACATCAATGCTTAAGTAATGATGCAGATACGAAGGTACAAGCACACAGCACAGCTACCAGTTATGGCACTCAATATCAGCTAATGGAATGGAAGAGCAAACAATTGAGGGAATTTATTTTGTAGCCTACATTTTTCAGGTGCAGCACCCTATGGCTCAGGGAGGGGGCGCTGTCTGAGAAACTCACCCTCCAGAATGTGCATCCTGACCAGCTCCGACCTCTCCGGTCGACTTCGGATCTTCCTCTTTAGGTAGTCTTCAGTCTGGGAGAGGGGAGAAGAGGAAGAGAAAAGAGGAAGAGAGAAGGGGAGAAATGATTCACTTTTTAACCAGTTCACCGTTGAGGGTCAGTTTAAAAGTGTTCATCTGACAGACACCACAAAGAGTGAGAGGAGTATGAAGAGAAACTCACCCGCGCTCGCTCTAAACTTCGTCTCTGTTCGTGGAAGGCAGCTGGACTTTTCAGCGCTGGAGAGAGAGAGAGAGAAGACATTAACAGGCCAAAGTCTATGTTCATGCTGATGTTTAAAAAACAAGTGTCTAGAAACTTATGTCCTCATGTACCAGACAATGACTTCATAATGTACTTTACATTTTACACTTGAGTACTCAACACCAATAGCACATCAGTATGCCTCTAGTCATGCATGAGTCAAATAGCAGGTTTCCATTTTCATGGTCTGGCATAGTCACAAGGTGGGAATGGAATGGAGACATCAAAGGGTTCTCCCTGAATGTGATTTTCCACTGTTTGAGAATTACTCCAGCCAATAAGATGTTGCGTCCCGGTCTATAGAGTAATGCATGCATTGTATATTGAGCTATCATATAGGTACCTGCAGTACCTTGTTTCTGTGGGGAGAAGTGACATGTAACCTGCTTCTGCAGTCAGAGCAGACACGAGACAGCAATAAAGAGAGTGCTAGCTAGATTGTCAGTCACGCATTAGCTCTCCCTCTCTCCCCCCCTCTCACTCCCTCCCTGCAATGCACAGTGTGTGTTCTGACCGGGTGGGTCAGATCAGTTGGCCCCAGGTCAGCCTCATAGTACCAGCACAAGCCTCAGTTCACCCCGTTGAGCATGAGCACATCACTGTTGCCCCCATACCCCTAGGACTCTACCCCCATGCCCCCTAGCCTCCTGGACGGGTACATGACCGCCTCGGGCGGTGCGGTTCCAGCGCGCCTGTCTGTCAGTGAGGAGAGAGGACCGGGAGGGCGATGATGAAAAAGCCAAAAGCCCCATTTATCTGCATGAGCGCCGCATCACTGGCCTCCAACCCCCTCGCTGCTGACACACTGCCCTGCTGTTAGGGTACAAGAGGGACTGCTACGTAGCAGTTATAACATGTAACGGCCCTGCTGTTAGGGTACAAGAGGGACTGTTACGTAGCAGTTATAACATGTAACGGCCCTGCTGTTAGGGTACAAGAGGGACTGTTACGTAGCAGTTATAACATGTAAC
This sequence comes from Oncorhynchus kisutch, assembly GCF_002021735.2. Classification (NCBI taxonomy): domain Eukaryota; kingdom Metazoa; phylum Chordata; class Actinopteri; order Salmoniformes; family Salmonidae; genus Oncorhynchus; species Oncorhynchus kisutch. Next base: position 75,241,738 of record NC_034179.2, on the reverse strand, counting down.
GGCCCTGCTACGCTACAGCCATCTCAAACGTTTGTTTATTCTTCCTCGGGGTTGATTTGAAAATCCAACTATTGTAATGGAAGGGGGCGGCTCTCAGGGGCTGTGGTTGTTTAAGTGAGAAAGACAGAGGAGAGCCAATCAGTAAAAAGCACAGCCCCCTTTATTATCGAGGCATTGTGCTGACAACATCAAAGGGCCATTCCAGGATCTGAAGTCAGGAGGACTTTGAGAGTTAGGTGTTATCCCGAGTAATTTATATCTGGTTAAAGTCTGAGTTGTGTTTTTATAGTGGAGTAGAACCTGTTTAGTCTGATGCTCGGTGTTTGTCTGTGCAACTAACTGTACATGAACCCCACTTTCACTCTCTTTTTTCACTTCCTGTCTGGCTTCCTCCCGGCTTCCTCCCCTTCCTTCTAGTCACAACACCCCATTATGTAACCAAGATGTATGGGCTGAACAAATTGACCCTCATTACACCTTCTAATTGAATTTAATGAAAGATAATAAAACAATAATTGCTGTTGCTCTCATAGCACCCTAATCTTCGTTAATTAGATATTCATTGTTGAAAGTGTTTTCTGAACCTTCCTTCACCAAATAATCAACCAACATGACTGCGAAAAATACATCTAGCCTCTTGAGCAAAACACTGTACATCCTGACCACTCGCCACTGAAGAAATGTACATGGTGAAAGAATCCTTCTCAGTCCTTCCCTGCGCTCCTAAATGGACTGACTGTGTCTGTATCTGTTACGAACATCATGGACCGTGATGGATTTATGCATCCAGAATAACGAGAGTCACCTAAGTGCATCTGCGAGCGTGAGGACGAGTGTTTCATGCATGGTGGTGTGTGGATCACGTCTTCTCTGCAGTTCTACTAGTAGCAGCGTGCAATGTCTTAAAAGTCGATATAGATAACATGTAAGGTAGGATATCACCAGGTCTGCTTATTATAGCCCAGTTTCACACAGTGTGACACATACACACCCTTACACCACAGCCGGCTAACCATGCATGCAGTCGCGCAAATATTGTTAACGATTCCAACCATGAGAAACAGTCATGATTGTTATTTAATTCAATACACGGTATGTGATTTCACTCGCTATAACAGCCATCTAATAAAAACAGCTCATGTCAATCATATAAAACAATAATCAACTGTCACTAAACTGTCCAAAATGGACAATAAAGTATCTATTCTATTTTAAAGGTAATTTTGATTCCTGTAATTGAAGGCTTGACAATACGTTTCATTGTTATCTTGAATTAGACAAATGCTTCAAATTGCTAAAATCTAAATGTCTCTCCACAGAGACATGAGTGTGTGCATCCTGCGTCAGCTGGACTCTGGAGCAGTGGAAATGCGTTCTCTGGAGTGATGAATCACACTTCACCATCTGGCAGTCCGACGGACAAATCTGGGTTTGGTGGATGCCAGGAGAACGCAACCTGCCCCAATGCATAGTGCCAACTGTAACGTTTGGTGGAGGAGGAATAATGGTCTGGGGATGTTTTTCATGGTTCGGGCTAGGCCCCTTAGTTCCAGTGAAGGGAAATCTTAACGCTATAGCATAGAGTGACATTGTAGCCGATTCTGTGCTTCCAACTTTGTGGCAATGGTTTGGGGAAGGCCCTTTCCTGTTTCAGCATGACAATGCCCCCATGCACAAAGAGTTCCATACAGAAATGGTTTGTCGAGATCGGTGTGGAAGAACTTGACTGGCCTGCACAGCAGGTGTCCACATACTTCTGGTCATGTAGTTACGTATCTCTGAGGTGGTGAGTAGAAATGTCGCAGGCCTCCGATTGATCCAGTCCTGCGGTCAGCAGTGATCAGAGGAGTCTGAGACTGAGCATCGCCCCTACAGTTAATTAACACTCATTTAGCTCTTCTCTTTTTCTGTGGTTCAAACAAAAACATTGCTTTTTCATGAGACCACTTCCTCATTGCTCTCTGATTGGATGGAGTGGTGCAACCCTGGGATTGCATAAGACAGAGAATGTGTCCCAAATGGCACCCTATTCCATACAACGTGCACTACACCAAAAATGTAAGAGGGAATGAGAGGAAAGAGAAGTGGCTGTCTGCACACTGACAGTACCAGCAAGGAGGACCTATTTTGAAGTGATACTCAGACCTAGAGGTTAAATATGTATTCAGGAGGGAAGCGAGAGGACGAGGGGTAGCGAAAGAAATAGTCAGGAGACATGATGACTCACCTGTCGTCAGGTGGTCGTTTAGCAGACCAATGCCTTTCCTGTGACTGCTACTCTTTCCCTCTCCTATTCTCTGCCATCTCCTCACACCCTCTCCTCTCCTGTTCACTGCCATCTCCTATTCTCTACTGTTCACTGCCATCTCCTATTCTCTGCCATCTCCTCACACCCTCTTCTATTATCTGCCATCTCCTCATACCCTCTCCTATTCTCTGCCATCTCCTCACACACTCTTCTATTCTCTGCCATCTCCTCATACCCTCTCCTATTCTCTGCCATCTCCTCACACCCTCTCCTGTTCACTGCCATCTCCTATTCTCTGCCATCTCCTCACACCCTCTCTTATTCTCTGCCATCTCCTCACACCCTCTCCTATTCTCTGCCATCTCCTCACACCCTCTCCTATTCTATGCCATCTCCTCACAACCTCTCCTATTCTATGCCATCTCCTCACAACCTCTCCTATCCTCTACCGTTGTTTGCCATCTCCTCATACCCTCTCCTATTCTCTGCCATCTCCTCGCCTCTGCCATCTCCTCACACCCTCTCCTGTTCTCTGCCATCTCCTCACACCCTCTCCTCTAATGTTCTCTGCCATCACCTCACACCCTCTCCTATACTATTCTCTGCCATCACCTCACACCCTCTCCTATCCTCTGTCATCTCTTCACACCCTCTCCTATCCTCTACTGTTCTCTGCCATCTCCACACACCCTCTCCCCTACTGTTCTCTGCCATCTCCACACACCCTCTCCCCTACTGTTCTCTGCCATCTCCACACACCCTCTTCTCTCCTGTTCTCTGCCATCTCCTCACACCCTCTCCTATTCTCTGCCATCTCCTCACACCCTCTCCTATTCTCTGCCATCTCCTCACACCCTCTCCTATTCTCTGCCATCTCCTCACACCCTTTCCTATTCTCTGCCATCTCCTCACACCCTCTCCTGTTCTCTGCCATCTCCTCACACCCTCTCCTATTCTCTGCCATCTCCTCACACCCTCTCCTATTCTCTGCCATCTCCTCACACCCTCTCCTATTCTCTGCCATCTCCTCACACCCTCTTGTTCTCTGCCATCGCCTCACACCCTCTACTATCCTCTGTTCTCTGCCATCTCCACACACCCTCTCCCCTACTGTTCTCTGCCATCTCCACACACCCTTTCCCCTACTGTTCTCTGCCATCTCCACACACCCTCTCCCCTACTGTTCTCTGCCATCTCCACACACCCTCTTCTCTCCTGTTCTCTGCCATCTCCTCAAACCCTCTCCTATTCTCTGCCATCTCCTCACACCCTCTCCTATTCTCTGCCATCTCCTCACACCCTCTCCTATTCTCTGCCATCTCCTCACACCCTCTCCTGTTCTCTGCCATCTCCTCACACCCTCTCCTATCTCCTCACACCCTCTCATGTTCTCTGCCATCTCCTCAAACCCTCTCCTCTAATGTTCTCTGCCATCACCTCACACCCTCTCCTCTCCTGTTCTCTGCCATCTCCTCACACCCTCTCCTCTCCTGTTCACTCCCATCTCCTCACACCCTCTCCTATCCTCTACTATTCTCAGCCATCTCCCCACACCCTCTCCTCTCCTGTTCTCTGCCATCTCCTCACACCCTCTTCTCTACTGTTCTCTGCCATCTCCTCACACCCTCTCCACTTCTCTCCTGTTCTCTGCCATCTCCTCACACCCTCTCCACTTCTCTCCTGTTCTCTGCCATCTCCTCACACCCTCTCCTATTCTCTGCCATCTCCTCACACCCTCTCCTATTCTCTGCCATCTCCTCACACCCTCTCCTATTCTCTGCCATCTCCTCACACCCTTTCCTATTCTCTGCCATCTCCTCACACCCTCTCCTGTTCTCTGCCATCTCCTCACACCCTCTCCTATTCTCTGCCATCTCCTCACACCCTCTCCTATTCTCTGCCATCTCCTCACACCCTCTCCTATTCTCTGCCATCTCCTCACACCCTCTTGTTCTCTGCCATCGCCTCACACCCTCTACTATCCTCTGTTCTCTGCCATCTCCACACACCCTCTCCCCTACTGTTCTCTGCCATCTCCACACACCCTTTCCCCTACTGTTCTCTGCCATCTCCACACACCCTCTCCCCTACTGTTCTCTGCCATCTCCACACACCCTCTTCTCTCCTGTTCTCTGCCATCTCCTCAAACCCTCTCCTATTCTCTGCCATCTCCTCACACCCTCTCCTATTCTCTGCCATCTCCTCACACCCTCTCCTATTCTCTGCCATCTCCTCACACCCTCTCCTGTTCTCTGCCATCTCCTCACACCCTCTCCTATCTCCTCACACCCTCTCATGTTCTCTGCCATCTCCTCAAACCCTCTCCTCTAATGTTCTCTGCCATCACCTCACACCCTCTCCTCTCCTGTTCTCTGCCATCTCCTCACACCCTCTCCTCTCCTGTTCACTCCCATCTCCTCACACCCTCTCCTATCCTCTACTATTCTCAGCCATCTCCCCACACCCTCTCCTCTCCTGTTCTCTGCCATCTCCTCACACCCTCTTCTCTACTGTTCTCTGCCATCTCCTCACACCCTCTCCACTTCTCTCCTGTTCTCTGCCATCTCCTCACACCCTCTCCACTTCTCTCCTGTTCTCTGCCATCTCCTCACACCCTCTTCTCTACTGTTCTCTGCCATCTCCTCACACCCTCTTCTCTACTGTTCTCTGCCATCTCCTCACACCCTCTCCTCTACTGTTCTCTGCCATCTCCTCACACCCTCTCCTCTACTGTTCTCTGCCATCTCCTCACACCCTCTCCTCTCCTCTACTGTTCTCTGGCATCTCCTCACACCCTCTCCTCTCCTCTACTGTTCTCTGCCATCTCCTCACACCCTCTCCTCTCCTGTTCACTGCCATCTCCTCACACCCTCTCCTATCCTCTACTATTCTCAGCCATCTCCTCACACCCTCTCCTCGACTGTTCTCTGCCATCACCTCACACCCTCTCCTCTCCTGTTCTCTGCCATCTCCTCACACCCTCTCCTCTCCTGTTCACTGCCATCTCCTCACACCCTCTCCTATCCTCTACTATTCTCAGCCATCTCCTCACACCCTCTCCTCTCCTGTTCTCTGCTATCTCCTCACACCCTCTTCTCTCCTCTACTGTTCTCTGCCATCTCCTCACACCCTCTCCACTTCTCTACTGTTCTCTGCCATCTCCTCACACCCTCTCCACTTCTCTACTGTTCTCTGTCATCTCCTCACACCCTCTCCTCTCCTCTACTGTTCTCTGCCATCTCCTCACACCCTCTCCCCTTCTCTACTGTTCTCTGCCATCCCCTCATACCCTCTGCACTCTCTCCAACCCCCCCCCCCCCTAAGTTAAATGTGACCCTGGCCTTGGTGCTTAGTCTGGCCCCAAGCAGAACTTTGGTTCTCTTCTGATCAACTTAAGAAAGGAGAAGTAAACATAACAGAGAAGCAGCAACAGCAGATATAATAACGTTGAGCAATTCACCCCAACAAAGCTGCTACTGTGAATGTCTAACACTGTTGCATTTTAACCACTCGGAAAGCACAGTAAAGAAAGATTCTAACGTATCAAGGCTGTTAGTAGTAGAATGAAATGGGAGCCTTTTTTGTGTTGGCCGCACATTGAATTCAATCCCGCTGCCAACAACACTGTGTGCCGTTTCACTTGTTACCAGCAAAGGTTCATGGAGAGTGTCCAGGGATGGAAGACTCAAATGACTACTCTAGCCAAGTCTGACAGCCACTACACACATCGGTCTGAACAGAGTGTGACTAAATTCAACGGCACCCTTTGTCTAAACATTACTAAAAGGAGTAGATTACAATTGGTATCTTCTCTAATACTCCAAAAGCATGGAGAATAGGCATTGTTAAATACTTGTCTAAACACTAAGGTAGTCTGTGTCAAACCATAAGACCTACCCCTTGTGTGGTTCCCTACAGAACATGGAAAATGTGAGAAATGTATAATAGTGTTCTGTTCCTGTAATACTAGGCAGTGTACTGTAAATATGAACAACTTGTAATGCATAGAGAGTAACGTTAGTACATGTGCATTTCCTTTACTGGGCCAAATAGGGATTTGAAAGTGAAGAGAGAAAGCGTTCTATTGGCGGTTCAAAACCCTGACTGAGGAGGATCGTGAATCCTCAATGAATGAAATGCCAAAAGAAAAACATGTATGCTACTGGTTTATTACTCATAAACCCAATCAGATTGAACCCATTCATGTCCATAACGGAAATGTATCATTTCCTTTGGTACACTGAGCTTACTGATGGACATTTTTTACCAGCCAAAGCATTTGTCTACAATATGAGGTTTTGATATTGTACTATATTTAGCCTTTGGACACATGGGGTTACTGTCTTGTTCAAATGATCAGATCTTAATTTTTGGTACTGTATATACAGTGCCCTCTGTAATTACTGGGAAAGTGAAGCATCTTTTCTTATTTTTGCTAGGTCGTCATTGAAAATAAGAATTTGTTCTTAAATGACTTGCCTAGTTAAATAAAGGTAAAATAAAAATAATAAAAACTGTTTAGAAATTACAGCACTTTTGGACCTGAAAGTAGCTGTACAGTGACACTCCCCATCCAACCTGACTGAGCTTGAGAGGCTCTGCAAAGAAGAATGGGAGAAACTCTCCAAATACAGGTGTGCCAAGCTTGTAGCGTCATACCCAAGAAGACCCGAGGCTGTAATCACTGCCAAAGGTGCTTCAACTAAGTACTGAGTAAAGAGTCTGAATACTTATGTAAATTAGATATTTCCATTTTAATTTAGAATAAATTGGGGTGTAGATTGATGAGGGAACGAATTGTTTTAATCCATTTTATAAAAAGGCTGTAACGTAACAAAATGTGGAAAAAGTCAAGGGGCCTGAATACTTTCCGAATGCACTGTATATTTGCACATCTGCTCGTCAAACATCTCATTTCAAAATAATGGGCATTAATATGGAGTTGGTCCCCCCTTTGCTGCGATAATAGCCTCCACTCTTCTGGGAAGGTTTTCCACCAGATGTTGGACATTGCTGCGGGGACTTGCTTCCATTCAGCAACAAGAGCATTAGTGAGGTCTTGTGGCTGATGTTGGGTGATTAGGCATGGCTCGCAGTCGCCATTCCAATTCATCCCAAAGGTGTTTGATGGGGTTGAGGTCAAGGGCTCTGTGCAGGCCAGTCAAGTTCTTCCACACCAATCTCGACAAACCATTTCTTTATGGACCTCACTTTATGCACTGGGACATTGTCATGCTGAAACAGGAAAGGGTCTTCTCCAAACTGTTGCCAAAAAGTTGGAAGCACAGAATCATCTAGAATGTCATTGTATGCTGTATCGTTAAGATCTCTCTTCACTGCAACTAAGGGGCCTAGCCCGAACCATGAAAAACAGCCCAAGAACATTATTCCTCCTCCACCAAACGTTACAGTTGGCATTAGGGCAAGCAGGGAAGAACTTTGAAGAACTGACTTGTTGGAAAGGTGACATCCTATGACGGTGCCACGTTGAAGGTCACTGAGCTCTTCAGTAAGGCCATTCTACTGCCAATGTTTGTATAGCTGTTTATGCTCGATTCTATACACCTGTCAGGAACGATGCACATACTTTTGTATATACAGTTGAATTCGGAAGTTTACATACACTTAGGTTGGAGTCAATAAAACTCGTTTTTCAACCACTCCACAAATTTCTTGAAAACAAACTATAGTTTTGGCAAGTCAGTTAGGGCATCTACTTTGTGCATGACAAGTCATTTTGCCAACAACTGTTTACAGACCGATTATATATCTCAATTCCAGTGGGTCAGAAGTTTAAATACACTTAAATACAAGTCGACTGTGTCTTTAAAGAGCTTGGAAAATTCCAGAAAATGACATCATGGCTTTAGAAGTTTCTGATAGGCTAATTGACATCATTTGAGTCAATTGGAGGTGTACCTGTAGATGTATTTCAAGGCCTACCTTCAAACTCAGTGCCTCTTCGCTTGACATCGTGGGAAAATCAAAAGAAATCAGCCAAGACCTGAAAAAAATCCCAGAACAGCAGCAAAGAACCTTGTGAAGATGCTGGAAGAAACGGGTACAAAAGTATCTATATCCACAGTAAAACGAGTTCTATATCGACATAACCTGAAAGTCCGCTCAGCAAAGAAGAAGCTACTGCTCCAAAACAGTCATAAAAAAGCCAAACTATGGTTTGCAACTGCACATGGGGACAAAGATCGTACTTTTTGGAGAAATGTCTTCTGTTCTGATGAAACAAAAATAGAACTGTTTGGCCATAATGACCATCGTTATGTTGGAGGAAAAAGGGGGAGGCTTGCAAGCCGAAAAACACCATCCCAACCGTTAAGCACGGAGGTGGCAGCATTGTGTTGTGGGGGTGCTTTGCTGCAGGAGGGACTGGTACACTTCACAAAATAGATGGCATCACGAGGATGGAAAATGATGTGGATATATTGAAGCAACATCTCAAGACATCAGTCAGGAAGTTAAAGCTTGGTCGCAAATGGTTCTTCCAAATGGACAATGACCCCAAGCATACTTCCAAAGTTGTGGCAAAAATGGCTTAAGAACAACAAAGTCAAAGTATTGGAGTGGCCATCACAAAGCCCTGACCTCAATCACATAGAACATTTGTGGGCAGAACTGAAAAAGCTTGTTCGAGCAAGGAGGCCTACAAACCTGACTCACTTACACAAGCTCTGTCAGAAGGAATGGGCCAAAATTCACCCAACTTATTGTGGGAAGCTTGTGGAAAGCCACCCAAAACATTTGACCAGTATTGAGGGGCAGTATTGAGTAGCTTGGATGAAAAAGTTGCCCAAACTAAACGGCCTGCTCCTCACTCTGTTGCTAATATATGCATATTATTAGTAGTATTGGATAGAAAACACTCTAAAGTTTTCAAAACTGTCAAAATATTGTCTGTGAGTATAATAGAACTGATATTGCAGGCGAAACCCTGAGGAAAATCAAACCAGGAAGTGGCTTCTATTTTGAAAACTCCATGTTCCATAGCCTGCCTTTGCTCCATTTAAAGGGATATCAGCCAGATTCCTTTTCCTATCGCTTCCTCAAGGTGTCAACAGTCTTTAGACATAGTTTCAGGCTTTTATTTAGAAAAATGAGCGAGAAAGATAACATTGCATCATTTTATGGCCGGGTGCCAGCAGTGTTTTGTATGCGTAACAGAGTTTGGGCAGCCATTGCCTTTCCCTCTCCGACTGAAAAAGACAGTTGCGGTTACTATATTATCGATAACATATTTTAAAAACAACCTGAGGATTGATTATTAAAAAAAAAGTTTGACATGTTTCTGTGGACATTACGGATACTATTTGGAATTTGTCTGAGTTGTCTGGGAGTCTGGTGACTGTGACTGAAAACATCCAAAGATCATCAAAGGTAAACGATTAATTTGATTGCTTTTCTGATTTTCGTGACCAAGCTACTTGATGCTAGGTATACATAATGTTTGGTCGAGCGATCAATAAACTTACACAAACGCTTGGATTGCTTTCGCTGTAAAGCATATTTTCAAAATCTGACACGACAGGTGGATTAACAAAAGGCTAAGCTGTGTTTTGCTATATTGCACTTGTGATTTCATGAATATAAATATTTTTTGTAATATTATTTGAATGTGGCGCTATGCAATTCAGCGGTTGTTGATGACAATTATCCCGTTAATGGGATGGCAACCATAAGAAGTTAAACCATTTTAAAAGGCAATGCTACCAAATACTAATTGAGTGTATGTAAACTTCTGACCCACTGGGAATGTGATGAAGGAAATAAAAGCTGAAATAAATAATTATTCTGACATTTGACATTCTTAAAATAAAGTGGTGATCCTAACTGACCTAAGACAGGGAATTTTTACTCTGATTAAATGTCAGGAATTGTGAAAAAGTCAGTTTAAATGTATTTGGCTAAGGTGTATGTAAACTTCTGACTTCAACTGTAGGCAATTAAGGTCACAGTTATGAAAATGTAGGACACTAAAGAGGCCTTTCTACGGACTCAAAAACACCAAAAGAAAGATGCCTAGTGTCCCTGCTCATCTACATGAACGTGCCTTAGGCATGCTGCAAGGATGCATGATGACTGCAGATGTGGCCAGGGCAATAAATTGCAATGTCCGTACTTTGAGATGCCTGAAACAGCACTACAGGGAGACGGGATAGACAGCTGATTGTCCTCACAGTGGCAGACCACGTGTAACAACACCTGCACAGGATCTGTACATCCGAACATCACACCTGTGGGACAGGTACAGGATGGCAACAACAACTACCCGAGTTACACCAGGAACGCACAATCCATCAGCGATCAGACTGTCCGCAATAGGCTGAGAGAGGCTGAACTGAGGGCTTGTAGGCCTGTTGTAAGGCAGGTCCTCACCAGACATCACCGGCAACAACGTCACCTATGGGCACAAACCCACCGTCGCTGGACCAGACAGGACTGCCAAAAAAGTGCTCTTCTCTGATGAGTCGCGGTTTTGTCTCACCAGGGGTGATGGTCGGATTCGCGCTTATCTTCGAAGGAATGAGCGTTACACTGAGGCCTGTACTCTGGAGTGGGATCGAGGTGGAGGGTCCTTTATGGCCTGGGGCGGTGTGTCATAGCATCATCAGACTGAGCTTGTTGCCATTGCAGGCAATCTCAACGTTGTGCGTTACAGGGAAGATATCCTCCTCCCTCATGTGGTACCCTTCCTGCAGGATCATCCTGACATGACCCTCCAGCATGACAATGCCACCAGCCATACTGCTCATTCTGTGCGTGATTTCCTGCAAGACAGGCATGTCAGTCTTCTGCCATGGCCAGCGAAGTGCTTGGATCTCAATCCCATTGAGCACATCTGGGACCTATTGGATCCGAGGATGAGGGCTAGAGCCATTCCCCCCAGAAATGTCCGGGAACTGGCAGGTGCCTTGGTGGAAGAGTGGGGTAACATCTCACAGCAAGAACTATATTATGTTCATACAAATATTTACATGTTAAGTTTGCTGAAAATAAACTCAGTTGACAGTGAGAGTATGTTTCTTTTTTGGCCGATACCGATATCCAATATTTTCCTTGCAAAAAAAAACCAAAACGATGCCGATAACTGCTTTTACAAATTTTAGCGCCCTTTTAAGCATTCTAGTAGAGTTAAATAGTTAACACACACACACATGGACGCAGCTGTCTTAGGCACTGCATCTCAGTGCAAGAGGCGTCACTACAGTCCTTGGTTTGAATCCAGATTCTATCACATCCGGCCGTGATTGGCAGTGATTGGCAGTCCCAAGAATTTGTTCTTAACTGACTTGCCTAATTAAATAAAAAGGTCACACACACAAAAGGTTATTTGGTTGGCATTTACGCATGTCACCATTACCAGTAAAACATAATAAAAACCTATTTCAATGCTAAGAATAATGAAAATGACCAGTTTTTACTGGTCATTGTTTTCAGGCTGGTTGTATTGGTGCTAGCTAGGTACCAAGCTAAAGCTAACTACCCCAGAAGTTGTAGTCAAACAAATGATGCTTTATTACCAACGCGGTATTGGAAACGAAAGCCAACATTACCCACGGCAGAGAATGGTTAAATATAGAGGTTATATTATCTTGGCTTTAATGGATTTCGCCTTTGAGTCGTCTCGCTGAAATTTTGTTACTCTTTCAAATGACTGCTTGACTTGTTGACTGCTCGATCCACACAGCAGACATTGTGGGCTAGTTTAGGAATGCTGTGTTGCATGTATAGCGCAACATTTTACGTGGCGTCATTAGTCATGTACCTTCATTATATAGGTATGCACATCAGCTTTGACATGGGTTTTGTACAATCGGGCGTTAAACTAGACATAGGCCGATACGGGCATTTTTAACTAATATCGTCCGATTACGATATGTTCACCGATATATTGTGCATCCCTAATATAAGGTCCAGGCAATCTATACAACTATTAAGATCTGATCATTTGAACATATTTACATGACTTTATTCATGAATTGTGTAAAAAACAGTAACCCCATGTGTCCAAAGACTAAATATAGTACAATACAGAAACAGCCGTAGTTCACAAACAATGAGTTGAATCATATATTTGCCATATTTGTGCTAAGATCAGGTCACCTGTATTTACTATGTTGATACCAAATTTCATGCATTTATACCAAACAAAATGTGTTCTGTGGCGCATTCCGATATTGTCCTAAATATAGTTAGAGGACGTAAATGGGTTCGTAAAGGTAAAAAAGGTTCCTGGAACTAACTCGTGTGAAACAGAGAGGAAGTCTATCTTAGTAACGTGAACATTCATTGACTGTGCAATGAATAGAACAAGTGTAACAGCTCAAAATTAAATGGGGCAATGAATTAAACGCACAGGCCCCAGTACACACTGAATGAGTTTAGCATTCAAAAGTCGAAGGAGCTCGATCCACTTTGCTTTGAAGACTGACAACGGCATTTCTCAGAAAAAAAGACGCCGCCGATTTAACCACAAGCATAATCATCAGGATCTCTCGAACCTTAGAACATGAAGCAAAGCATTGAGATGCGTACAGCCATGTAAGATACTATACGGTTGTATATTAAGTGCCTGTTATGAAACAAGTGAGGTGACTACAATAGGAGTAGCTGTACTGATTCTTATGGGCGTGAGGTTAGGTCAACAAGCTATCCATTCACTTTGAAAAGCAAGCTAATGAGGTGAGGTAGCAGCTAGGGGAAGGGGAGATTTGTTTGGGGATGAGGCAGTTTAACGGACGGGAGAGTGTTACTTACGTGGCATGATCCCCTGGCTGACCAGCTCCTCACGGGTCCGTCTCTGCTGGAGTTTGAGCTGGAGCACTGCATAAGAGGGACAGCAAGAGGTCAGGTGAGTACACTACAGACAAAACCAGCAAGGGAAACAACCAATAGTGAAAACTCAAACGCCCTACAGTCAGTTTCTGTTCCGTGCTCTTCTCCTTGGGAGGAAATACAAGGCCGGTTACAGCCGTGTTGTAAATTAATATAGTGCATCTTTCTGGGAGGTTGAAGCCAAGAGTTGAAGAGTACCCTACTCACTGCTCTTCTGGCTCTCTCCTCTCCCCCTCCCACAGAGTCGTCTGACAGCCGATACAGAGGTTATCATCAGAGGCAGGGAGGAGAAATAGCGGGCAGACGGTCCCTGTCACAAACACACACACGCGCTTCCTGTTTCTACATTCACACAGCAGCCGGGTTGTCGCGTTTTGACAACTTCTACCACACAGAGAGAGATAGAGAGGACGACACTTCCGCATGGCTTTAACAATGCTAATGCAGAGGGCTTCTTGTAAAAACAGGAAGGCCCACATTCATCACTCACAATTCAAAATAGAATGAGGTGTTATATTGAGAGGAGTATGTGTACAGATAAATGGTAACACTTCTGTACTGACTAAATGTGTATGACATGAATAAATGTGTCTTGCTAACAGCTGCCTAATCTCAGCTAGACCAATAGAACGAACACAGAAAGCTAGCGATGGAGACCATGTTCTCTGCATCACATCATCATTGCTATCCCGTGTTTACACTTCAGCCACAGCGAGCTGAGTGAACTCATGTAAGTGATTCTTGTCAGATGTGAGGTAAAGTAAACCTACATCTCAGTACGCGCATAAGCAGTTTTCATGAAATTAGAGATGTGATACTGTACATGCAAGGGAGAGTTAAGCTGTTACAGTGTACTACATATCCATACAGTATGTGGCCTGGTGTTCATGTGTGAGAGTATGATTGTTGGACCAGTCCATTAGACTGTACACAAAGTGATGCTTGTGTGCACCTCCTTAGGTAGTTGTGTTTGTAGCTGGTCTGCTGCCTACATGTGAACCACAGGGAAGCATACTGACTAATAGGTCAGAGGGAGATCAGTGTGGGCGATGTGGGACTTCTTTCTCATGGTTTCCATTTCTCTCTGAGCTCAGCCTCTGCGTTTATCACATCTCTGACCAGCGTCAACATTTCTGACAGTCCTGGCTGTCGCCGCCTTGGCCAAATCATCCTTTTTTTTTCTTATATGGCCGCTTGACGTAGGACTCCCAATAGTCCCCTCGACAGGAGACAAGATTAAATGGGCATACGGGGGGGGGGGGGGGGGGGAGGGGTGCACGCACAAACACAGACACTCCTCCAGCGACAAATGATTTGCTAGTTGTGCCAAGGACTGACAGGGGGATGATGCCAGCTGCTTATACAGAATCTTTTCTAGGCAAATGCTCACTCTGAAATGCCACAATTTGAATTAATTACCGTTCTCAGTACCTCAATGTGATGTAAACGAGAACATTACATTTTCCTAACACCTGCCCCTCTCCATATCTCCCTTTGTGCTCAATTTATTATGTATTGTCACCTTTCTCTGTGCGTCACTGCAAAGCTTCCTGTGCACTTTTTCTACATTGCCTATTCAATCGTTTACTTCTTTGAAAATATTTTCAAAACCTTCCATTCCCTCCATCCCAACCCTGAGATGAAACCCATCCTCTCCCTGCTGGTTTCTATTTGTGAACCACACTGTAATGTCTGGGAACTCGATCTCTCTGCCCGGCCCAGCCTGTTGAGTTACAGGGAATATTACTGTAAAATCACCCGACACTCAAACTGCTCCGAAGCAGAAATCTAAGGCCTGGGCTCAGCCTGGCTGCATGAAGGGATGTGAACATGTGAACAGACACCCTCCTCAATCAGGGTCAAGGTATGCTGTCCACCTCTGAAACTATGAAGTCAAACCGGCTGCCAAGGCAGGTGCCTGTGGGTTACCTCATCGTACAGTGTCTCTGGAAGACTGCACGTCTCGGTGCAAATAACTTCTCGGTAAATCACAGTCTGTCTCAATGGTTCCAAGTCCATCTCAGTGTCTCAAGCCTGTCCCTGTTTTCCCTTAGTGTCCATCTGTGTCTTAGTATCTAAATCTGTCTCTGTAACACTAAACACCACAGTATCTTCATCAGTCTCAGTATTCCTCACCTTAACTCAGTGGGACAGCATATCTGCCTCACAGCACATTTATGTTTCTCTAAAAGTCAGTGAGAGATTCTCAGTGCGTCACGACTAAGTCTGTTCAGGCTCTTTTTGCTCCAACTCAGTTGGTGTCACGGCCATGGCAGCACCCTCAGGTGCCTGAGCATTGTCCACTGGGCACAGAGTCCTGGCGCTGCCCCATCTGTACCGGGGCCAGAAGGTCCACTTAGTATCTGACCAGCAGCCCAGAAGACACCAGACACCCACTCAGCCGGCCTGAGCAGCATAACTCAATACACACGATTCACTGAGAAAAACTCAACTGTATAGCTGGGTGTGTTTTATGGGGAGCTATGAAACAAAAGCCAAGTACGGAAGAGTAAGGATAATAATTCTCCATAATGATGCTATATCAAAAAGATCTGTTGAAAAAAATATATAACCAAACAATGATATTAATGAAACCATATCTTCCACATCTCATATTATAAAGAGTTTGTGTGTATGTGTGAGTAATATGAGTCCCACCTTCCCTCAGGCTCTGACAAGCCCGGCGTTCTAACTCCAATCGTATGCGTTGCTTATCCATGCTGTTGCTGATTGGAGGGGGCCCAAAAGAGGTGGGGTCTGTGTGAAGGGTCGGGTTGGTGTCCAGCATGGTGATCAGGTTCAAAACAATAAATAATTATTACTGAAAGACGGTGGTCCCATAAAATAAATACATTAAAATAGTGTCCAAAAACATTCAAATGTAACAAAAATAGAATTCTCTGTTCAGCTCAGTCCAATACAGTCCAGTCAATATGGATTTTGGAAAAGTCACAGAGATTCTGCTAAATATATTAATGCAGGATATCGTCCGATGGACCAAAATAAGAGCATTAGAATAGAAATGGTCCTTGTGCAAGTGACAAAAATCATGAGAAGATTGAAGTTTCCAACTGTGTTCTCGCTGACCTCTCCTCTTTCTCGTTTTTTAGCAAACAAAGTTCTGAATAGTTCAGAAAAATGGCCAAATCTTATTGAAAAAAAAAAAAAAAAAAAGAAAAAGATTTAAAAAAAGAAACACTGACTTGAAGTGGAAATGTACAGCTGCTATGAGTTTCAAGAGCCAGTATCTACTGCAGCAAGACGAGTGAGTGAGGTGAGTGTGTGGGTCTGTGAGTGTGTGTCAAATGCCTGTGAATCCTTGATCAAGCACTGTCACAGCTGTTGCTGCACCCACTCACTCTGCCATTGACAGACACCGACACACTTCAGCTAAACCTTTTCCTCCAAACCACAATAAAATACTTCCCCCTTGGCACCTGGGACCTCTGCTCATTAGTGACAACATAAGAGAGCACACCTGTGAGCTTTGTGCACGATCTAGACGCCCCATACTCAGCTGGTGGACTTGCGGTCTGGATCCGGTCCCAGAACGGGGTCAATACAGGCCGCAGTCCAGACTACAAAATAAATAAATATAAACTCAGCAAAAAAAAGAAAGGTCCTCTCACTGTCAACTGCGTTTACTTTCAGCAAACTTAACATGTGTAAATATTTGTATGAACATAACAAGATTCCCTAACTGAGACAAACTGAACAAGTTCCACAGACATGTGACTAACAAAAATGGAATAATGTGTCCCTGAACAAAGGGGGGGTCAAAATCAAAAGTAACAGTCAGTATCTGGTGTGGCCACCAGCTGCATTAAGTACTGCAGTGCATCTCCTCCTCATGGACTGCACCAGATTTGCCAGTTCTTGCTGTGAGATGTGACCCCACTCTTCCACCAAGGCACCTGCAAATTCCCGGTTATTTCTGGGGTAAATGGCCCTAGCCCTCACCCTCCGATCCAACAGGTCCCAGACGTGCTCATTGGGATTGAGATCCGGGCTCTTCGCTGGCCATAGCAGAACACTGACATTCCTGTCTTGCAGGAAATCACACACAGAACGAGCAGTATGGCTGGTGGCATTGTCATGCTGAAGGGTCATGCCAGGATGAGCCTGCAGGAAGTGTTGAGATTGCCTGCAATGACAACAAGCTCAGTCCGATGATGATGTGACACACCGCCCCAGACCATGACGGACCCTAAAATTGATCCCGCTCCAGACTACAGGCCTCAGTGTAACGCTCGTTCCTTCGACAATAAACGCGAATCCGACCAACACCCCTGGTGAGACAAAACCGTAACTCGTCAGTGAAGTGCACCTTTTGCCAGTCCTGTCTGGTCGAGCGACGGTTTGTGCCCATAGGCAACGTTGTTGCCGGTGATGTCTGGTGAGGACTTGCCTTACAACAGGCCTACAAGCCCTCAGTCCAGCCTCTCTCAGCCTATTGCGGACAGTCTTGAGCACTGATGGAGGGATTGTGCATTCCTGGTGTAACTCGGGCAGTTGTTGTTGCCATCCTGTACCTGTCCCGCAGGTGTGATGTTCGGATGTACCGATCCTATGCAGGTGTTGTTACACATTTATTGCCCTGGCCACATCTGCAGTCCTCATGCCTCCTTGCAGCATGCCTAAGGCACATTCACACAGATGAGCAGGGACCCTGGGCATCTTTCTTTTGGTGTTTTTCAGAGTCAGTAGAAAGGCCTCTTTAGTGTCCTAAGTGTTCATAACTGTGACCTTAATTGCCTACCGCCTGTAAACTGTTAGTGTCTTATGACCGTTCCACAGGTGCATGTTCATTAATTGTTTATGGTTCATCGAATAAGTATGGGAAACAGTGTTTAAACCCTTTACAATGAAGATCTGAGAAGTTATTTGAATTTATACGAATTATCTTTTAAAGACAGGGTCCTGAAAAAGGGACATTTCTTTTTTTGCTGAGTTTATTTTTTAGAAGTAGGTCAGGCATTGACCCCTGGTATCATATAAACACACATAAGACATGGAAACATTTGTAGAATTGCAGAAAAATTGCTTTAAAAAGCAACAGAATAAAATGCTCTGCCCCATGTAAAATGTGTAGAATTGTGGGAAATTAGCTTTAAAACTGCAAGATTTTCCACATGGGTTGCAAGGTGGGGGTTTGTTATAACGCCGATAAATGACAATATACATCCGGACCTTTGCCCCCTAGGAGATTTGTGGGGCCGGAACTTCTCAATTAGTACTTGAGGCAGACAGCATAATGGCCCCACACAGTACCCTGAGGTAGGCAGACAGCATAATGGCCCCACACAGTACCCCTGATGTAGGCAGACACCATAATGGCCCCACACAGTACCCTCAGGTAGGCAGACAGCATAATGGCCTCACACAGTACCCCTGATGTAGGCAGACACCATAATGGCCCCACACAGTACCCCTGATGTAGGCAGACACCATAATGGCCCCACACAGTACCCCTGATGTAGGCAGACACCATAATGGCCACACACAGTACCCTGATGTAGGCAGACACCATAATGACCTCACACAGTACCCCTGATGTAGGCAGACACCATAATGGCCTCACACAGTACCCCTGATGTAGGCAGACACCATAATGGCCTCACACAGTACCCCTGATGTAGGCAGACACCATAATGGCCCCAGGGAAGAAGCTGCCATCACACAGATCCCCAAACATAAACACGTGTTGTCCCAAAGCCAAGACTGAGTCTTTGACGGTTTCAGTCTTCACCGTTTGACTTTTGTAAGCAAAACATTTGCTAATACAAGAAGGCAGTGACAGAGAGTGAGAACTTTAAAATGTGAAACACGTTGTGGTCTGCCACTTCTCATTAAAACATCAATGCTAATCAAAGCCCTAAAATCATTTTCTAAAGATGAAGTACAAAAACTGTCAAAACAGACATTTAAAAACAGAAATGCAGCCTACAGCTATGTGTACTGCCAAAGTTACCATTTGTATTCACTTAGATGGTGGATCAGGTGAGCTAAAATAAAGTTGAGAACTAGCTTGGGGGTCAAAGAACTATGTGAGGTAGAGAAAATCCCCAGGGAAGCTCTTGTTGATTATTATTGGTATTCACTTTGTGTTTTAGAACAGATTTGTGTAATGGCCTAGCTTCATAGAGCCGGCCACAATAAAGGTGAACATAAGAGACTATTTACAGATGCCAACAAACTGTGTGTGTGTGTGTGTGTGTGTGTGTGTGTGTGTGTGTGTGTGTGTGTGTGTGTGTGTGTGTGTGTGTGAGAGAGAGAGGCGCTGGAATCAGGATGCACAATCCTCAGGCAAAGCTCACTTTGACAAGGAAGGGGAAAATCAATCAAGACTCTGATCCCCCTTGCTGCAGATAAGGCACCAACCATATGCTTGCAGGGATAGTCCTGCTTTTTTTTTGTGTGTGTGTGTGTGTGTCATAAATACTGATGATAGGAAAAGCTAATAACTCACAGGGGCTCTAAGCATATCCAAAATACCTAAAGTTGCATTCTGCTGTTTCAGTGAAAGTGGTAATAATCCATGTTTATCAGACTGAAATAGAGCTCCCTGTGGGCATCCTCTGACTACTAGATCAGTGATGGTTATGCTCAGAACTATGCAAGGTCAAGGTCAAATTAACTGTAAGTTAAGAATCTAGGGTCAACATCATCCCATAGCCCAGTACTAAATGCAAACCAATTCTCGCTATTGCCAAACAATCCAACCAATTCCTTGCTGATAAGCCCCAAAGAAAACACGAAATAGCTAGAGAAAAAAACTATTCTGTGAGGCTACTTGACAATCCTACTGTACATGCTTATAAAGTACTGAAGCCTTATGACTTCTGAGAGAAGGAAACTGTATACAGAGTTGACCTCTGGCAGTTCCATCATATCTCCTAGAAGCAGTCTTGGAGGGGGGGGTGGGGGGGTCTTTAAATGGAAGTGCTAGGACATCGCTGAGGAGAAATGATGATCTTCAGAGCCAGAGGCAACAGACACTGATAATTGTCATCATTAACTGCGTGTAATCAGGGTACCGCTAGGGTATCTGATACTGGCCTGGGCCTGGTTTCCCGATAGCGATGGAACTAATGAGTATTTTAACGATGAATCCCTACAACGGCAGAAGATCTAACATGAGTTTCCCAAAACACCACAGAGAGAGAACATTCGCTAAGTGGGTCGTTAGAGCATGTGGCAATACTGATAGGATTGAAAGAAAGGGAGCGCTGCTCTCAGATTACCTTTCTCCATTCAAATCTTACCTTAACATACTAATTATTTCTAAATACTGATGACGGATCAGCTGCTTGAGAGATATATTACCACATTATGGCTGCAAATAATGAGGTGGCTTATTTGAATGCTAACCCGATAATAATGCACTAAATCAGTTTGGGCATATAATTGCGCACATTGTTACACATCAAAATATATTGAGTCAAAAATGACAGAAAGTAACCTACAATTAGCTACTGTAAATAAAACTCAATACGATTTCAATATATAGCCCTAGAGCCTATACTGTATGAATCTCAGTGTTCATTTGAAGCATCGTTTTATCCTTCGCTTGTTTGTAACAATTACAAAAACACTGGCAACTTTGTATTTGTAGTCAACTTTGTTCTGATGTTATCTGCAGTCACAGAGACAGATAAACATCTTGTTTCTATGTTTAGTGGAGATCTGTGTATAAAGTGAAGCCGAAGGGCAACAAAAGCATCTAACGACACACTTAGCTGTTAAGAGTGGTATGAGGCCGTCGGTAAATAAAGAGCGCTTTGAGGTGCATCTTTAGTAACAAGGCTTTTGGGGAACAGCTTGGAAATCTAACCATGCTACTACAAAGGTTCTAACCATGAACTTAATATGCTTTTTGGAAACTGGGCCCTGGCGTCTCAATATCTGGTGGGCCTACTGTGTTTGAAACAAGATGGAGTCCATATTCAAACAGTTACTGCTGCTGCCTTCACACCTCTTCATCGAGGTCTTACTCAGGAGGAAGGGTGCGGTAAACAAGTCTCAAATTAACTCCTTCTCTCTGGACCTGGGCTCCAGAATGTGAGACCCCTCCCCCTCCCCCGGGCTGACTGTTTTAAATAGTAGGCCAGCTGGCTATGGGGGCTATATCCAGCTACCCTTAACTGGTGCAGACGGCGGCTAGGGTTACTCGCAGATATCCCTGCACACACACAACCCGACTCCACACATATCTTGGGTTAGGGATCTAGAACCTGTTCAATATCCTCAGTGCATTTGAACACATAAAAACCCAAGTTTACACTGAAACAGACATTTCAATCACATTAAGAGAATTTCCAAGGTTTGAAAATGAACCTCATCTCCTGATTCATAGGACATGATGCACGCATGCAAATATCAATATATATGTGATGTGCCACAGTACTTCAGTTCCCTGTCCTTCCTCCAATGCTGTATGGCCAGTTGTAGTGTATCTGTCAGCCAATAGATGGCAGCGTGTATCATTCCAAGCGACACTGATATTTCTAATAGTCCACGATGATCAATCCAGCTGCTGTGTATATCTGGCAGCATGTGTTGTTCAGGGCCAGAGATGAAAGAGCAAGTAGGGTTCATAGGACTTCAGGGTGATTGAACTCTTATGAACTCACCGTGCAGTCATCCTTACTGTCACGCGCGTCACGTCCCTTATTCCTGGTCAATCACATTCACAGTACATGAGGTCAGCTATATGGTTCAGGTGTCAAGGTTTTCCACTAATATTTCACAGTTGAAAAAAAATACACATTTTGGACTGATAACAGTGGACTTTATATGGCTCTTGATCTCATCTCTCTCTCTCACTCTTTGCTGCCCCTCGTTCATAATCTTTTTCCTCCCTTCCCGTCACCCCCTTCCATTAACCTCTGTTCTCCCTTCGCCTCCCTTCTCTCGTTTGACAGCCTTGATTACCATAGATGTGTAAACACATCAAAATATGAACACATAAGGAATTGAGGATATATCTATGTCAAGAACATAACTTCCGGCGGCTATTATCCCAAAATCCACATGCCAACACCCACACGATTATAGAAAAACACACACATCACTCAATCGGTTTATTATTCTCTGCTATGTAAGGCTCCTCGAGCATGATTATTTCAGATAAACATCAGGAAGACATTTCTGTTTCCATGTTAACAACAGACGTCTTGGAGGGTTCGGGATAACGTTTTTTGGCCTAGTGGGGGATCTATCAATGTGCCCTTGAGCAGGGCATTGACCCCGGATGCTTCTGTTGGATGACTGGTATGTAGTTGTTGAGCGGCTTCACTGCAAGTATATGGTATGTTTCGGATATTCAATCAATGTGTGTGTGTCTATGCTGAGAATCAACTCAGTGCTCTGTGTGGAACAGTGTCAGTAGGAGACAAAACATTTTTAAACGTGGAGGAACTAGCTGAACTAGTTCATTAAGAGCACAGATGTCTGCTTCCCATTAGGAAAGGTTTATCTGTGGTGTGCCGTGACCTATTAAACACGACCCAGGCACCTCATCACACCTGACTTCCTACAGACACTTCACACTTCTCCCCTCACCTGTCAGAACAGCAGACTAAAGGTGCAGAGCATGCTCACTCATAATGGAGCCTCTGTGTGCTTGCTTATCGGCAAACGTACACTGACCCATACACCCCAATTAGCATGCTATCCATTGGTGAACATTTAGTCACAGAGTAAGATGGAGATCAGAGTGGAGTAGAACATAGTGTCAGGGCAGCAGTGTCTAGCCCTGCTGTGATTCAAATTACAACTGCGGTCTGGGTGGTCTGGGTGTGAGTGCAGTTCCTCGACAACCACTACACACTTGATCTCTCAGGCCTCCTCCTTGGCAAAGTGGTTGGATCCAGGCCAACTTTGTCATTAAACAGTCATGTTGAGCTGCCTGCACCTTCAGTGAAATATTGGGACAAGTATGTAACCTTTAAATTCCTAAAACAACTGAGCATGTGCAGTGTTGAGGAAGCTACTCTGAAAATATAGTTTATCAAGCTACCAATTACTTCACACTGGAAGAAGATAAGCTACATTAAAGCAACCCTTAAGAAAAATATAGTTTACTGAACTAAAGTTACTTTGAACAAGAGGTTAATTACATCCAAAGTACTTTGTGATAAATAATCATATCTAAATCTGAAATATCAGACTACAAATTGCAAGAACAGATGAATCTGGGGTCAGAAGTTAACAGAATGTTTAATTTAGCCTATTAAACACACAAACTTTGTTTCAAGTGAGAATTAGACAGGCCTGATCCCAAAATATAAAGGAAATTGCCTACTTCACAAATGTTATCTTTCAGCTGAAAAAGTCATGTCGTTCCAGTAGCTAGCCTCAAGGCAAAAAAGTTATGACCTACTGAAAACACTACCAAGATCTGAATTGAGTTCAACTACCACCAAGCTACTGCAAAACAGAGTTAAATGCCTAGTTGAACTACATGTAGTTCACTACTACAACACTAAGCATGGGCGTGTACGCACAGGGATAATAAAGTTAGAGCTGCAGTTTGCTGCTTTGGCTGCGGTAATAAAATGTTAACTATGTAAACTCACACAGCTCAGGGAATGGGACTGCATCTGATGATAGCATGAGTGGAAAGGGTGAGGAGAGTGGAAAAAGAGAACACGATTAACTCAGACTTGTATTGCTCATGATATCATGCTGCTCTTTTTAAAATGTGCTTGTCTCACAGCTTCCCCTCGCTGAGATGCTCGTGGTTAAGGATGCTAGTGTGACTTGGTGGAACAAAGTGCTTTTCAATGTTTCCAGTGCTGCTGACTGTGTTTGTTGCTCAGAATTGTAATCCATGAACCAAAAGGCTTCTCAACAGCTTTTACCCCCAAGCCATAAGACCTCTGAACAGGTAATGAAATGGTACCCCCCAAACCCTCTTTTACGCTGTGCTACTCTCTATTTATCATATATGCATAGTCACTTTAACTATACATTCATGTACATACTACCTCAATTAGCCCGACTAACCGGTGCCCCCGCACATTGGCTATGAGAACTATCTGCATTGTGTCCCGCCACCCACCAACCCCTCTTTTACGCTAACTGCTACCTTCTGTATATTATATATGCATAGTCACTTCAACCGTACCTACATGTACATACTACCTCAATCAGCCCGACTAACTGGTGCCTGTATATAGCCTCACTACTGTTATAGCCTCACTACTGTATATAGCCTCGCTACTGTATATAGCCTCACTACTGTTATAGCCCTCACTACTGTATATAGCCTCACTACTGTATATAGCCTCGCTACTGTTATAGCCTCGCTACTGTACAGTGCCTTGCGAAAGTATTCGGCCCTCTTGAACTTTGCGACCTTTTGCCACATTTCAGGCTTCAAACATAAAGATATAAAACTGTATTTTTTTGTGAAGAATCAACAACAAGTGGGACACAATCATGAAGTGGAATGACATTTATTGGATATTTCAAACTTTTTTAACAAATCAAAAACGGAAAAATTGGGCGTGCTAAATTATTCAGCCCCTTTACTTTCAGTGCAGCAAACTCTCTCCAGAAGTTCAGTGAGGATCTCTGAATGATCCAATGTTGACCTAAATGACTAATGATGATAAATACAATCCACCTGTGTGTAATCAAGTCTCCGTATAAATGCACCTGCACTGTGATAGTCTCAGAGGTCCGTTAAAAGCGCAGTGAGCATCATGAAGAACAAGGAACACACCAGGCAGGTCCGAGATACTGTTGTGAAGAAGTTTAAAGCCGGATTTGGATACAAAAATATTTCCCAAGCTTTAAACATCCCAAGGAGCACTGTGCAAGCGATAATATTGAAATGGAAGGAGTATCAGACCACTGCAAATCTACCAAGACCTGGCCATCCCTCTAAACTTTCAGCTCATACAAGGAGAAGACTGATCAGAGATGCAGCCAAGAGGCCCATGATCACTCTGGATGAACTGCAGAGATCTACAGCTGAGGTGGGAGACTCTGTCCATAGGACAACAATCAGTCGTATATTGCACAAATCTGGCCTTTATGGAAGAGTGGCAAGAAGAAAGCCATTTCTTAAAGATATCCATAAAAAGTGTTGTTTAAAGTTTGCCACAAGCCACCTGGGAGACACACCAAACATGTGGAAGAAGGTGCTCTGGTCAGATGAAACCAAAATTGAACTTTTTGGCAACCATGCAAAACGTTATGTTTGTCGTAAAAGCAACACAGCGCATCACCCAGAACACACCATCCCTACTGTCAAACATGGTGGTGGCAGCATCATGGTTTGGGCCTGCTTTTCTTCAGCAGGGACAGGGAAGATGGTTAAAATTGATGGGAAGATGGATGGAGCCAAATACAGGACCATTCTGGAAGAAAACCTGATGGAGTCTGCAAAAGACCTGAGACTGGGACAGAGATTTGTCTTCCAACAAAACATAAAGCAAAATCTACAATGGAATGGTTAAAAAATAAACATATCCAACTGTTAGAATGGCCAAGTCAAAGTCCAGACCTGAATCCAATCGAGAATCTGTGGAAAGAACTGAAAACCGCTGTTTACAAATGCTCTCCATCCAACCTCACTGAGCTCGAGCTGTTTTGCAAGGAGGAATGGGAAAAAATGTCAGTCTCTCGATGTGCAAAACTGATAGAGACATACCCCAAGCGACTTACAGCTGTAATCGCAGCAAAAGGTGGCGCTACAAAGTATTAACTTAAGGGTGCTGAATCATTTTGCACGCCCAATTTTTCAGTTTTTGATTTGTTAAAAAAGTTTGAAATATCCAATAAATGTCGTTCCACTTCATGATTGTGTCCCACTTGTTGTTGATTCTTCACAAAAAAATACAGTTTTATACATTTATGTTTGAAGCCTGAAATGTGGCAAAAGGTCGCAAAGTTCAAGGGTGCCGAATACTTTCGCAAGGCACTGTATATAGCCTCGCTACTGTATATAGCCTCGCTACTGTATATAGCCTCGCTACTGTATACAGCCTCGCTACTGTATACAGCCTCGCTACTGTATATAGCCTTGCTAATGTTATAGCCTCTCTACTGTATATAGCCTCACTACTGTATATAGCCTCACTACTGTATATAGCCTCTGTTATGGATACAGTTATCCTGTGTGTGTGTGTTTCTTTTCTCTCCTTCTCCCCTCACAGGTGAAAATCATCACTCCCCAATCAGTTAACAATCAATCATCAATCAGAAGACACACCTCCTCCTGTTTCCTATCCTATCACAGTTCCTTTCCCATGGTTTAAAAACCCCATCATTTGTTTGCTCTAGAGCTCAATCTCTCTGTAAATGCCATGTCTGTAGGTCTCTGTGTTTCACTCTCGCTTTGTGTCTTAACCTCTCTTTTGTTTGAGCACCTCCATAGTACTTTGTCATCACCTGTGAGTATTGTTTTTGGTTATGGTGTTTGTTTGTTGCTGGTGGGAAAAGGGGGAAACCAAGACAAGTCGCCCATGGGCATACACTACCCGTAGGTGAACTTTGTTAAATACACTAGTTAGAACTGGGCGGACCACCCACTGTATTTTTGGTTAGTTAGTTAGCTGTTGTTAAAGTACGCTAGTCTAGCTTAGGGGTGTTTTTGTATATTTATTGTTTCTTTCCTTGGGTCCAGCTCAGCCCCTTTTCCTGCTCCCCCCCCCCCCCCCCCCATTACCGTGTGTTTATAAATTAACCTGGAGTTTGACGGTAGATTTCTGTTATTTCGTTCACACTTTTACTTTGTCACAATAATAATTTGCATGAGTTATGTTACGGGTCTCATTACCATCCCCCCAAAACTGTCGGGCCAAAAAGGATTCGTAACAGCCTCTCTACTGTATATAGCCTCGCTACTGTATATAGCCTCGCTACTGTATATAGCCTCGCTACTGTATATAGCCTCGCTACTGTTATTATTCACTGTCTTTTTACTGTTTTTTATTTTCTTATCTATTGTTCACCTAATACTTATTTTTTACTTAAATTGCACTATTAGTTAGGGCCTGTGAGTAAGCATTTCACTCTAAGGTCTACACCGGTTGTATTCAGAGCACGTGACAAATAAACTTTGATTTGAAACGGAGAGAGTAGCCCCCATGTTTAGACTTTATCGCCTAGACACACACACACACACGTTCCTATTTTCCTCATTTCTGTAAAAATAATTTCATATACAAGCTCTTCCTCCTCATGACTTAATGAGAGAAGCTCAAGTTCAGCTGGGTTTTATTCCCGCACACCAGCTTCTACTCCTCAAGTGCACTTTCGCAAACTGCATTCCAGGTACCCTTTGACCCAGAGTGCACATGGGTAAGATACTACTCTCCTCCCCCTCATTGAGCTCTTTCAGCTGGAATTCTAACAACTTTGCCATACAACTCTCCCTCCTTGACCAGAGACCACTGTGGGTACTGTGCCAAGTGAGAAGAAGTATGAGAGCAAACTAACGTTTCTACAGTTCTACCTGCATTATAGAAGTGTTTACACAACACAGAGCCTCAGACTGAGTAACCTGTCCATGCTTCATAGCTTCAGTCTTGGTTTTCATTTTCTACAGTTCATACCAGTAGTTTTCTGATGGAAGTGGTTGGTCTTCGCACCATATATCGTCAGTCCACCAGGGTTTTAATCTCATCGGTGGGCTTGATGACAGTTGCCTGGAATCAGAACAGGGACTCACCGTTTTTCCTATCTCTCAGGGGCAGCAGGTTGGGGGCGGGCTGCAGCGACAGCTCTTGCAGCTCATTGGTCACTGCCTCGCTATGTGGGCTGGGGGTGGAGTCAGGTGATGCAGGAGCCGAACAACTTGGGCCTGGCTCCTCCCCTGCTTGGGCCTCCATGATCGCAGGGGTGACTGAGGGTGGCTGACGGACAGACCTGAGAGATAAACAAAATAACACATTAATCAAAAATGCCTAGAACTATCTCACCATCTTACTAAACTGGTTAGAACATCCCTCCTTTACTTGTATCCACAACTGCCTGACACATTCCCAGGGCTCCCCTCCAGTTCACTAGCCTGACAGAGTGTATGAGCCCTAATCCAATAGGTTAATGGGTCTTGCTGCAGAAGGACCAGCCCATCCCAATGGCAACCCACTATAACAGGCAGGACCGCAGATGAAACAGTGGGCCCAGGCAATACTGCGGAGGACCAGCTCCTTGCCATGGCAACGCCTTACATAAACACCGCCCAATGCAGATAAATGTACAGAAAGCACATGCTAACGGATTCAGAGGAGAAGCCTAAAACGGACATAGCCTTGGAATGAGAGCTCAACTTGCTACTGATGGGCCACAAAGGTGCTCTTGCAAACCTCCAGCTAATCTGTCACTTAGTAGTGTGTCCCGACGATATGGTCTCCTACACTAAATATCAATGTGGCTTGATGGAATGCAGTCTGTATCCACATATCATTTTTGCATTAGTCATGTGGTGATCTTTACTCATAATGCATTCATTGTCAAATTTATTTGCAGTTTTCTCAGCAGGTAAAACCGCAGCATAGCTGAATAGCCGTGTTTAACAGAATTTGGTGCAGCAGTTAATTTTGCTGCTGCGCAATCTACTGTAATACAATGCTTTGCATAGTGTTACACTGCCAGCCATTGTCTTCTTGTTTAGTGCCTCACCCCTTAGTAAAAGGCCCAGTGCAGTCAAAAAGGTGATTTTTCTGTGTTTTACAAAACGCAACATGTAAAGTGTTGGTCCCGTGTTTCATGAGATGACATAAAAGATCCCAGAAATTTTCCATATACGCACAAAAAAGTTATTTCTCTCAAATCCCTGTTAGTGAGCATTTCTCCTATGCCAAGATAATTCATCCACCTGACAGGTGTGGCATATCAAGAAGTTGATTAAACAGCATGATCCTTACACAGGTGCACCTTGTGCTAGGGACAATAAAAGGCCACAAAAAAATGTGCAGTTGTCACACAACACAATGTCACAGATGTCTCAAGTTGAGGGAGGGTGCAATTGGCATGCTGACCGCAGGAATGTCCACCAGACCTGTTGCCAGAGAATTTATTGTTGAATTTATTGAATTTATTTATTAACTTCTCCACAAAAAGCCACCTCCAACATCCTTTTAGAGAATTTGGCAGTAGGTCCAACCGGCCTCACAACCGCAGACCATGTGTAACCATGCCAGTCCAGGACCTCCACATCTGTGGGATTGTCTGAGACCAGCCACCCGGACAGATAATGAAATTGTGGGTTTACACAACCCGAAGAATTTCGGCACAAACGGTCAGAAACTGTCTCATGGAAGCTCATCTGCATGCTGGTCGTCTTCATCAGGGTCTTAATCTGACTGCAGTTTGGTGTCGTAAACCCACTTCAGTTGGGAAATGCTCACCTTCGATATCCACTGGCACGCTGGAGAAGTGTGCTCTTCACAGATGAATCCCGGTTTCAAATGTACCGGGCTGCATGGCGTGTGGACGAGCGGTTTGCTGATGTCAACATTGTGAACACGGTGGCGGTGCGGTTATGGTATGGTCAGGCATAAGCTACGGCAACAATTGCATTTTATCGATGGCTGTTTGAATGCAATTTAAAAAGGTAGAGAACGGCGAAATTTGATATTTAAATGAAACCAGTTAATAGTACTGTAGGTTGACCCAATTATGAAAAATGACTAGCTGGTACATTGACAAAGTTGATCATAAAGTTACTGGTCCCCTCCCCCCCGTGTCAAACACACACTCAATGTCAACAAAACAAAGGAGATGATCATGGACTTCAGGAAACAGCAGAGGGAGCAGCCCTCTATCCACATCAACAAGCATTTCGCTACACTCGCATTAACATCTGCTAACCATGTGTATGTGACAAATACAATTTGATTTGATTTGATCAACGGGACATTAGTGGAGAAGGTGGAAAGCTTCAAGTTCCTCGACGTACACATCACGGACAAACTGAAATGGTCCGCCCACACAGACAACGTGGTGAAAAAGGCGCAGCAGCGCCTCTTCAACCTCAGGAGGCTGAAGAAATTTGGCTTGTCACCAAAAACACTCAAACTTTTACAGATGCACAATCGAGAGCATCCTGTCGGGCTGTATCACCGCCTGGTACAGCAACTGCTCCGCCCACAACTGTAAGGCTCTCCAGAGGGTAGTGAGGTCTGCACAACGCATCACCGGGGGCAAACTACCTGCCCTCCAGGACACCTACACCACCCGATGTCACAGGAAGGCCAAAAAGATCATCAAGAACCACCTGAGCCACTGCCTGTTTATCCCGCTATCATCCAGAAGACAAGGTCAGTACAGGTGCATCAAAGCGGGGACCGAGAGACTGAAAAACAGCTTCTATCTCAAGGCCATCAGACTGTTAAACAGCCATCACTAACATTGAGTAGCTGCTGCCAACATACTGACTCAATCTCTAACCACTTTAATAATTAAAAATTGGATGTAATAAAATGTATCACTAGCTACTTTTAACAATGCCACTTTATATAATGTTTACATACCCTGCATTACTCATCTCATATGTGCAGACTGTACTTGTTCCCATCTACTGCATCTTGCCTATGCCGTTCGGCCATCGCTCATCCATATATGTTTATGTACATATTCTTATTCATTCATTTACACTTGTGTGTATAAAGTAGCTGTTGTGAAGTTGTTAGATTACTTGTTAGATATTACTGCATGGTCGGAACTAGAAGCACAAGCATTTCGCTACACTCACATTAACATATTCTAACCATGTGTATGTGACAAATAAAATGTGATTTGGATCCAGGAGGCAGGATTTACTAACAGCTTTACGCAACGTCACGTAAAGCTGGAAATGTCATACACCTATTGGTAGTCTTATAATCTTAACTCATTTAAATATGTAAAACCTGAACAGTCATCACATGAGCACATCATATGGCTTTGTTTACAAACCGTGAGATGGCTCAAGCAGAACGATACATAACCCTTGTCAACTCTGTGTTATGGCTGGATGCCAGTGTTAATTTACCGTTACACTATTTTCCGAAGAATGAAGACATCTGACAGCAGTGGCTGCTTTTCATTTCAGGGGGACCGGCTGCACCGAAAATTACGATCATGTCACGCGTGTGCAGAGGAAATTTAGAGCGAAGATGATTTATCAATTGGGGAGAACATTGGATGGGTCTTGCCAGGAAGCTGCTGTACCATCATGGACAGTGGATCAGTGGATGTTACAAGCTCTGACCATAATGTACGTGACAGAGGTTGAGGAGTCTGACACAGTGGCTGTAACTGTGGTTGTTTTGACTGTAAACTTCTGTAACACACCTGATAGTCACTATATGGTTTTTGTTCTATAGCATTTGTAATTGAACATTGGATAATCATATTTTTGCCATTCTATTGTGTGGGTTGTTGTCTTACAGTTAATGTAGCTTGTGTCATTGGGACTCATCGTGATGATTAAGGGGGGGGGGTATTATTTCCATCTCCTTTTATCTTTCCACTCATCGAGCTGTAGTAAGACACTGGAGAAACTCCAACATCTACTCTGTCTGCACTGCTTCCCAGGCAACCACCGCAGCAGGAATGCTGGAATACTAAATCGGCTTTAGCAAGAAAAAGAAAGGGGGATATGCTTTGAAGCCAGACCCAACATAGTGTAAGCCATAGTTATTCATTTCAAATATAGAGCATTTCAGGCACACAAAAACGCCAAATACAAAACATTGAAAAGTTTCACTAAAAAGTGCACGGCCAAACCCGTCTGCCCGGTCAAATGACGTGTAACCATTTATTCTCATGAGTGTTCATGTTGATCAATATTTCAGCTATGCTGGCCTATTGTAAATAATCCAATAAACATCTGATCAATACATACAATTCTGAACATATTTTTCTTTATAATGCTAATGCAAGGGCACCAATAAATTGCACTTATTGTATGCTGTTTTCATGTACATTCCTTTTATGTCTAAGGTGACTCAGGCTTTACTCATTCTGGTGAAGAAGTGTATCAGTGAACTGTATTCTGTAATTAGTTACAAAACAATAGAAATGCAATTGTGTATTGCTGCTGATATTCAACAGTCCATGATCAGCTCTGTCAACCATGAGAGCATTTTGCTGAGAAAATGGCTTGGTGCATACTGTTTTGGCTCAGAATGACATGTGGTCCATTGTTTACCTGGTCATCAATAACTTGTGGTCCACTTACCTTGTTACCTGGCAATGTACACAGGGATGTTTGAAAGAGCTGTCAGTCAAGGAGAGCACATGAATATAAACTCCCTGCCCACTCAGACAGTTCAGACTGTCTGAACTTTCAGGCTTACTGATCGTTAAGATGAGAGAAGGTAAAATGTATTAAATTCTGAGCATGTTTGGTCATTAAAAGGCTATTTTTACTTGGGAAATAGGATGACTGTGCGGGACCTTTAAGTCAACACGGCAGTAACCTGAGCCCGATGGGCGGATTAACACAGCTGCCCTCTGTGAACCAAAATCACAACAATAGCCTCCTGATACTCGAGCCATGTTCCAGAGGCTTCCACCTTTACACAATCTAGCTACAACTGTTGGAACACATACAAAAACATTTTATGCTGTCAGGACAAGGGAGCGCCACCACTCCACACTTTTCAAGCTGAAGGAGAGGTTCACAAAACCTTTGAACTCCACTGGTGACCTTCCCCAGGGCTTTTCAATCCTTCAAGAAAACAGGTTATTTTCAAACCGGGCTCTTTCTAAAAACAGGTTCATAATATACTATGTCAGTTTCCATGGCAACCCATCCCCTTTCATCAAACTTGCTCCACTGCCCTTGTCCACCTCTTTCCATAGATAGATGTAGGCCTAGGCTGTGTGCTGAAAGGGTGCTGCTTATTAGTAGCGAGCAGAAAATGAGTTATCCATCTTTTACAAACTGTCACACTTTTGGTTCTTATGAAATGAGTCAAGTCAGCTGCTGACGAGTGTTATAAGAGTGACTCACCTGTAATTTCCTAGAAAGGTATTACGCAGAGTGCTTTAATCAAATACACTTATGGTAATTCAGTTCTACCAAAACCATCAACACTGTCCATAATTAAATGGAAATAGCTTCACTAATATTTAACTAAGCCAAAAGATGCCGCAGGGACTGTCCAGGAAGCTCTAGTGAAAGTGACATGGTAACCTGAAGGGTTGTTGTGAACTTGTGATAGATACAATGATACACGATAACAGAAGACAACAGAACGATAGCTAGAAGAGCCATAAGAATGATAAAACACTGGACTGTTGTCCAGGTAAACCATGTTGACTTGACAACCAGTTGGGAAACAGAGTAGTCCTACTGAGACAAAACAGCTGACAGAAATGTTAAACACAGAATTATTCAAAAACAACAACATACCCAGATATCCTATAGACACACTTTAATCCTGTACTTTCAGAGACCTGTTTTGCTTATTATACATTATCTTGATCATGTGCTGTTGGAGGGACTTTTACTTTCCCTTAGAATGACAGCATGCCACACCTGTAGCATGTACTGAGCACTAATAGAATGTATCACCATGTTGCACAATGAGTTACTGCATCCCTCAACTGGACCACATGTGACTGACCTAATCGTTTCAGCATGGATATTAGGCTAGCTATGTGTTATTTTGCTTATGTATCTTGTCCATATAATTTCTCCTGATATTTACCCAACTTTGGAGTCTTTCTCCACCTGGAACCCAGATAAATCCCATCATTTGATAGACACTGATCTCAAGACCCAGAGCATTGAGCTTACACTGTAATGCTCTCCTGTCAGAAGTCTCGTCATCTGAACACTTTTTAATACCTAGGATTCTGGCTTTGGTCTTAATGGTATAGACCTACAGTAGTGTATGCCCTGCCAGGTTAATACTCAGTAGCCTAATGTTCATTCTAGCATTAAAAACACTAAAAGGATCGTCCGTTTCTTGATTTGCAAAGCAAGTGCAACAGACAGAGCTCATCTTTCAAGACCTTTTATTACCAATAGAACTTTTGGAGATAAAGGCTATCATGTCAGGAGATGGAAACCAACTCCACACAGGCATCTGCCTACCTGCCTATGAAATACAAATAAACACCCAGGCTCTCACTTTCTATTTCAAACAAGCTTCACATTCTGTGAGGAAGTGTAGGGTCAGGTTTTTGGGGTGAGACAAAAAACAGATGTTCAAAGCTGTGCGAGTCTGACTGGCACAAAAAGACTGGCCTAACAACACCCAAAGCCTCCATGTCCCCTACTTTACACAACACTGCCTAACTGTGAACCCTCCTATCCCAATTCTTCACCATGGACAGTTTGTTCAATGATTCATTACAGTCGGCACTGAGAACAAGCTGGACTGAATTTGAAGAGCACGGTCTGAGATTCAACACCTTAATCATTTCTCCTGCCAAAGCAATGACATCAGAGCCCGGGCCTCTCTGCATCCCTCATGTTCAGACAGAAAAAGTCCTGCGTCACCACCACGTGATCCGCACTTATTTTCCTTCACAGTCGAGAAATAATTCAAATCAGGTTTTAGGGTTCACTGTTTGTTGTGATGCATGGGACCATTGGGGCAGCATGTAGACAGCATGGCAGTCTAAAGCCCTTCCTCCTAGGCCCCTGTTGGGAGTAGCCAGAGGACTTGCTGTCTCTGATGATGTCACTGGGTCACAATGCCACGGAGTCTGCCCGATGTCTTAATTACACATGTGTGTAATCCCTGCCTGATGGTCCAGTTCCACTACTGACAGAACTGTCAATCATATCTACAACCAACACACTGATCATTGACATGGCATTAGCAAACCAAAACTAGCCCAGTACATGCTGTGTTTGTGTTTACGTACCAAGTTGTACATTACAGTGTGTGTGTGGAACAGTTACTAATTCAGACAGTGGGTTCTTATTCTTAGCATTAATGTTATTATGGTGCAAACACAGTACAAGGTGTACAGTGCAATATATCAATCAAACTGTTACAAGTTTCAGCCCCGGTAATGAAACATTAGGATTCAAAGATATTGACACTTCTATGCCAAGATTCAGATTGTATTTCAACTACCTATAATTTTGTTCACTTTGAAGTGAGATATGAACTGAACATGGATGAGCTAAATGAACTCAAGCCATGATTCAAAGAAAGTGGAGGAGATGAAAGAAGATGAAAAACAAGATGAAAACAAAACTAACTAGACCTTCATGATAGAAGAAAAGAGTTTCACAGCACGGGCACAGCAACATGATGACGACAGCAGTAACATAGATCATAAGAACAGTATGACTTCAACCAAATGGAGTGTGTAATGCTGAGATTACAAGAGGCGTTTGTGCATAGCATACCTGGTCTATTTCCTGTTTAACAAGGTCCTGGGTGTTTCCATTTCAATGGGGCTGCTCTCATTGTGAAAAAGTGAAAGGAGAGGGGAGGGGTAGTGAGGATAAAAGAGAGATACAACATGTAAACAGATTACATAAATATCTTAATCTCTAAACCTTAGATAAAATTGATTTTAGATCCTAATTCCTGTCCAAGGAGCAGGCCAACTGTTTTCAGGTCTCCCATTTACTCAAAGCTCAAGCTTGATAGAGATTAGATGCTAGGTAGACCCACCTCACGTAAGTATAATACAGCATTTAGATAATCCACCTGTTTATAGGCACTGACAATAGAAACAGTAGGCCAAGTGGAGAGGATCAGCCTGAATAGGGTTATCTGTGAGCCAAATAAATATGAAGCACTTATGTCATGCCTGGAAAATAAAATATAAAATAAAAGAGATTTGACACAAGGATAGGTCTATATTTTTTGCCAAATCAACACAAATCTAAGCCTTGAGAAAGATAACAGGCATGATGTGAATCCACAACACTAGCCCACTCCACTTTTACAGGCAATATTAATGTTAATTTATAAACTTGGTGGTTCGAGCCCTGAATGCTGATTGGCTGACAGCCGTGGTATATCAAACCGTATACCACGGGTAATTTTTACTGCTCTAATTACATTGGTAACCAGTTTATAATAGCAATAAGGCACCTCAGGGGTTTGTGGTACATGGCCAATAGTCCAGGCACTCTGCGGTGTGTGGTGCCTAAGAACAGCCCGTAGCTGTGGTATATTGGCCATATACCACACCCCCTCGTGCCTTATTGCTTAACTAACCCAGTTCAGTTGAGAAGGGTGAAATTGCAGACTGCAATTCGGGGCGTTCCTGCATTTGCAGGAATCCCTCTTTATACTTCTATTTTTAAGATAGGACATGCAGGAGGCGGCGGCGTTAATGCACAATAACGTTGGATGCTAGCCTCCGTCCTCCCAAAGAAGGGGCTGGGGCGACAACAGTAATAACACCGGTAAACAGTGTAAACAGCGGGTCAAACTGGTCGACGCTGATCTTCAGTGCGTAATTATTTTTTTCCGCAGGACATCTAATAATTTGTCCCGGTACAAATGTATTGAACGTGCATTTCACATTATGGTAGCCTACCCATTTGGCTTTACATTGGAGATTTGCACTTTTTTTCAAGGTTCTATATTAATTTAAATATTTTTGAATGAAGAGCCATTTGGGAGCCAAATGAGCCGGCTCTTTTACATGAACCGAGCCAATGAGCCAGCTCAATGCCCATCACTACTCGACACCACGCAGAATATGTGATAAGCTAGAACGAGCTGTGCGGCCACACAAGTTTTCAGTCAGACATTCACGCTTGCCATAGAGTTGAAATATGTATACTTAGCTAGCTACACATCTAACACTACTGCACCTGCTGTCTCGGCTAGAGGTCGACCGATAAATTGGAATGGCCCGATTAATTAGGGACGATTTCAAGTTTTCATAACAAATCGGAAATCGGTATTTCTGGGCGCCGATTTAAATTTTTTTTTTTTTATTATTTTTAAAATACCTTTATTTAACTAGGCAAGTCAGTTAAGAACACATTCTTATTTTCAATGACGGCCTAGGAACGGTGGGTTAACTGCCTTGTTCAGGGCAGAACGAGGGGGATACAATCTTGCAACCTTACAGTTAACTAGTCTAACGCTATAACCACCTGCCTCTCGTTGCACTCCACAAGGAGACTGCCTGTTACGCGAATGCAGTCGAATGCATTCGAAGCCAAGGTAAGTTGCTAGCTAGCATTAAACTTATCTTATAAAAAACTATCAATCAATCATAATCACTAGTTATAGTGCCTATAATCACACACATGGCTGATGATATTACTAGTTTATCTAGCGTGTCCTATAATCGATGATTTAACAAAAGCGCATTTGCGAGAAAAGCACAATCGTTGGACGACTGTACCTAACCATAAACACCAATGCCTTTCTTAAAATCAATATACAGAAGTATATATTTTTAAACCTGCATATTTAGCTAAAAGAAATCCAGGTTAGCAGGCAATATTAACCAGGTGAAATTGTGTCACTTCTCTTGCGTTCATTGCAAGCAGAGTCAGGGTATATGCAACAGTTTGGACAGCCTGGCTCATTGCGAACTAATTTGCCAGAATTTTACGTAATTATGACATAACATTGAAGGTTGAGCAATGTAACAAGATTATTTAGACTTGGGGATGCCACCAGTTAGATAAAATACTGAATGGTTCCGTATTTCACTGAAATAATAAACGTTTTGTTTTCAAAATGATAGTTTCCAGATTCTACCATATTAATGACCAAAGACTCGTATTTCTGTGTGTTATGTTATAATTAAGTCTATGATTTGATAGAGCATTCTGACTGAGCGGTGGTAGGGAGCAGCAGGCTCGTAAGCATTCATTCAAACAGCACTTCTGTGTGTTTGCCAGCAGCTCTTCGCAAGCACAACGCTGTTTATGACTTCAAGCCTATCAGCCTAATGGCTGGTGTAACCGATGTGAAATGGCTAGCTAGTTAGCGGGGTGCGCGCTAATAGCGTTTCAAACGTCACTCGCTCTGAGACTTGGTGTAGTTATTCACCTTGCTCTGCAAGGGCCGCGGGCTTTTGTGGAGCGATGGGTAACGCTACTTCGAGGGTGGCTGTTATCAATGTGTTCCTGGTTCGAGCCCAGGTAGCGGCGAGGAGAGGGACGGAAGCTATACTGTTACACTGGCAATACTATAGTGCCTATAAGAACATCCAATAGTCAAAAGGTATATATAATACAAATGGCATAGAGAGAAATAGTCCTATAAATACTATATTAATTACAACCTAAAACCTCTTACCTTGGAATATTGAAGTCTCATGTTAATAGGAACCACCAACTTTCATATGTTCTCATGTTCTGAGCAAGGAACTCAAACGTTAGCTTTTACTTCTCCAACACTTTGTTTTTGCATTATTTAAACCAAATTGAACATGTTTCATTATTTATTTGAGGCTAAATGGATTTTTATTGATGTATTATATTAAGTTAAAATAAGTGTTCGTTCAGTATTGTTGTAATTGTCATTATTACAAATAAAAAAATAAAAATCGGCCGATTAATCGATAGCGTCTTTTTTTGGTCCTCCAATATAATCGGTATCGGAGTTGAAAAATCATAATCGGTCGACCTGTAGTCTCCACCTCTTAATGCTCGACTATGAAAAACCAACTCACTTTTACTTGTTGCATCCTCTATAACCACTGTGATTATTTTACCCTGCTGGTCATATAGCTATGCAAATCTTGAAAAACGATAGGACCAGATGTCAAAATGTCTTACCTAGCAAGTCACGTTAGCAGCGGGGAGTGTTTAGGCTACCATTGTGATTGACAACTAGGTAGATAGTGTTTGGTTTGATGGCTAGTTCCCTAAAGTTAACTATCTAACCATTGTGGTAATTGTGCTGTAACAATTACGTAATGCGCTCGCTAGATGCTAGGTACATAGACTCATGGCTCGTGCCAGTGCAGCAGCCATAAACCAGATTTTAGCCCCGCGTAGCCAGATGTGTGTGGGTGCACTGTTGCTAAACTGGCTAATCACTGGCCAGCTCCGGAGTCTGATTGTGATTATTTGATAGCTAACCTAGTTGCTAACATTAGCGATTCAACTCACCTCGCAAGAGACACACGCTGCTGCAGTGCTGGTGGTATGGAACCGAGACCGCAAGCATTCGAGCGGTGACGGCAGAAAAGTTATGGTCGACATGTTCGTCGCATTTCCATTGGTCTTCAATCAAATCGATACTTTACTGGCCGTTGTTAAAGCTAGCTAGCTAATAAAATTCAACAACATTCAATAACAACAAACTGCTCACTCAAACGAGTGTCAAACCAGCAAGAATAACAATCCTTCAGAATAAGAGTTCTGTGCTGTAGTCTAAGTGTAAATGATTAAATAAGGAAAATAATTATAGACAATATCTTAATACTCGATATATCTTATACCAGTTAAGTAAAAATAATTATATTATATTTGTTCGCATTAAACAGTTTTTTCCAAATGATAAAACAAAAATGTGCGTGTACTTTTATCAACTATTTCGAATGCGTGTCAAAATAAAAGTCTAAAACATATCACACATCCCATTCCAGGCCCACAATATCAATCGTCGCTACACCAACATCAGTACAGAAGTAGGGGTTGAAAGCAGTTAAAAATCCTATTTAATCCCGATGCCTTCCGCCCAAGCAAAAATCCTGCAGCTCTAACAAAGGATTCTCACTTTACTGGCCAGATGTTTGGGAAAACCATATTTAGTAAGTGTTCCAACCCTGTCCTTGATCTACTTTCATTATTAGGATAACATCTTTGGTGTTTAGCACCACAGTAAAAATACTAAGTTTATTCACATTTTTAACACAAATCATCCTCATATAAATACACCATACACTGATTATATTGATTTTCTGGACATTACTGTTTTCCTTTTTCCCAATAGATGGAGACAGAATATTCAAAACCATAGTAACCTTAAATCAACAGATACACACTGGGAAAAGTATGTCCGACTCTTTCAGATATATTTTTGAGGAGATGGGAAACTACATTTGAATCGAATTTTTGAGGAGATGGGAAACTACATTTGAATCGAAACTACATTTGAATCGATAACGCCCATTGTGTGCGTAGTCCATGCGTTGTCAAATGTGCATTCTGGGCGATTCGGGGACAAGGAAAGCTCTTCTTCAAGGAGTGAATCGGAGTCAATTGGGAGCTAGCCCAGTGTGGAGTTGTCCTACTAAGTACTAAGCTAACATATAGGCTTTATAAGCACTACATAAAGGCTTAGCAAATCATCTATAAGCATATGTCATACTCTATAAATGGTGTATAAACATACATAGTGCATTTATTGATTATGACATACAGTTATCGATTATTTGTGAAGCATTTATGTAGTCCTTATGACACCTTTATGTATGCTCAGAGGTGTAAAGTACTTAAGCAGTACTTGAAAGTATTTTTACTTAAGTAGTTTGTGGGGGGTATCTGTACTTTACTGTTTATATTTTTGGCAACTTTTACTTCACTACATTTCTAAAGAAAATATTGTACTCCATACATTTTCACTGACAACCCAAAGTACTCATTACATTTTGAATGCTTAGCAGGACAGGGAAATTGTGAAATTGACGCACTTATGAAAATAACATTTGTCATCCCTACTGCCTATGTTCTGGCGGACTCACTAAACACAAATGCATCTTTTGTAAATAATGTCTGAGTGTTGGACTGTGACCCTGGTCTCCGTACATTTTTAAAACAAGAAAATGGTGCCGGCTGCTTTTCTTAATATAAGAAATTTGAAATATATACTTTTACTTTTGATACTTAAGTATATTTAAAACCAAATACTTTGACTTTACTCAAGTACTATTTTACTGGGTGACTTTCACTTTTACTTGAGTAACTTAAGGTATTTATACTTTCACTCAAGTACGACAATTCGGTACTTTTTCCACCACGGTGTACGCTCTACTTTGTACATTTTGGAAACGACAAAATCATCTCAAATGGTGGATTTGGCGCCCCCAACTGTCAATAGTTTCCACAAAATCTATTTTAAATAGTTTCATGCAACTTGTGGGAAACAAGAAATGCCCTCCTGGCTAATTTTCAACAGCACATTAGATCTATTAACAAGAATGACAAAGACACGTGAATAATCAAATAAAAAAAATAGGAACATGCATTAGAAAACTTAAAGGAATAGTTCACCAAAATTACATATTGTTTCCTTACCCTTTAAGTAGTCCATGGACAAGGTATGACAACAATCCATGCTTTGGTTTAACTGGCCACTAATTCAAATGCTAACTTTTAAGTATTTGTGGCACAAATCCAATGCAAGTCAATGGTTCCTATATTAGCATCTGCACACTTTATGTCCAAATCATCCTATAGTATCTCAAAATGTGTAACTCAATTAAATTACTACAGATTATTTGGTTTGTGGACCAGGATGTGGACATAAAGCAAAGGTTTTGATTCGGCTTAGGGTTGTGGTTCAGGGTTAGGGTTGAACTGGGATGTGGACACGAATCCAGGGTTAGGGTTGTGGTTCAGGGTTAGGGTTGAACTGGGATGTGGACACGAATCTAGGGTTAGGGTTGTGGTTCAGGGTTAGGGTTGAACTGGGATGTGGACACAAATCTAGGGTTAGGGTTGTGGTTGAGGCTAGGTTAGGTTTGAACTGGGGCGTTGAAGGTAGGAAGCTAAGGAAATCCTCTGGGTTGATTATGAATACTTTAATGTCATAAAATCCCATACTATTTTCTCTCACACCTGCTGGTCGTAGACGGTTATTATGCCATTGTTATGTCATATCATTGTTATCTGGTTCATCTGATAATAGCTTTGGTCACATGGGTGGCTGGCCCATATCTCCATTGCTGAATCTCTTCTCCTTATCCAGATCCATTTATAAGGCTGCTGAGCAGAAACAGCATCAGAACCGATACAGGTTCAATTTCTGGACATTATCCTCCTCTTAAATAAGGTCTGCCCAGGGGATTTGAGCTGGGTGGCTGTCTGTTTTCTACCCGTGGCAGTTCGTTTCCTCCTCTGGTTTTTAATCAGAGCCGTAATCTGCTGATGTTGCTCTAGAGGCCAGGCCCATATGCCACACCATTCTCCCTGTGACCTGGAGCTAAGCCTTTTAAACCCTGCAGCAATTTGTCTCTGGCCAAAGACCGGTGTCAGAATCTGAAATCCTCCATGTCCTTTATCGGAATCGAATGCAAAACTGCGCACTTCCTAAAATTAAGTACTTCAAAGTTTTTCATCTGTGCTCTCTATTTCAATATCACCAAACCCACAGGAATATGATGTGGTTGTGGCCGAGGTCCGGCTTCTCCAGGCTGGAGAACCAAACCCACAAGCAAAACGTATGTTACCAAATGCACATTTTCATCTAAAAGGGGAGAACATTTGTTACATCATGGCAGACCGAGATAGATTGAAACCGGCTTTAATCTGTGTGTGAGCTGGAATAGTGGTGATTAATTGGTGAATAATCTGACCTTGACTAAAGCAGATGTTGATCATCTAAGGGAGGGTTTAGCTCTAGTGCAGTGCATGGAATAGGGAAAGTGGAGACCACTATACTCAAATCTGGCAAAGATTTAATCCAGGTACATCACAAGATAGTCAAAAAAATTATCATACTTTATTACCATCTGTATACAATAAATTCCCTATCAAACATATCCATGTGTTAGAAGATAATCATCATCATTCATGAAAACAAAAATAACTACTGTACTAGGTCCTACATTTGAAACTCTTTTTCTCAACAGTGTGCAGAAATGGAATAGACATTGAAGAGAAAATGTTGAACAGAAAAAGACAAACACTGTACTGGTGTTTCAAGAAATAAATTAACAGGATAAATTGTAAGCAGTCAAACACTTCAGGTAGGTCTTAAATGATACACTGAAAAATTATGTCCAAGTCCTCCAGTTCCACAAGTCACAGACTTCTAGATACATCATACAAAACTGCTCATACTCTAAAATATTGTTTCTCAGACTCTTGGAACCAGATTGGGTCATGCATTATGACCATGATGACGTAGAAGAGAGAATGAATGCCTCCAACAAGTTCAACTGAATGTTAAGGAGCATTCTGAGCCTGAGGTGTGTTATGAACCCTCACAGTCAGTTTGCTGCAGATGGGAAATGGCCCCTTTTTTTATCTTCAAACATAAAATGACCAGGAAGCATGGTGTGAAATATGATCCTAGATCAGTGAGGGAAAATGCATCTACCGAACTGATTACACACTCACTCAGTGTCCCTCCCTCATGACAGTCACCTCTCCTGGGACTGCGACTCAGCGTCCCAGCTCTTGCCATGTTGGTTCTTCTTGCGGGTGTGCTCAGCCATAACCACAGCTGCCAACACGGTAACCAGCACCGTCACAGTGATGACCAGCACGGTGGCCGTCTCTGCCATGCACAACTGACTGTCCACCCACGCCAGCGAGGCACCCGCCAGCTGCAGAGGCTCGTGGCACGTCACGTTGTGGTAGTCGTCAACGTGCAAGTGGCGTACACTCAGCAGCTTGCTGAAGACCCGGTGCAGGTCGCAGTCGCA
This sequence comes from Oncorhynchus kisutch, assembly GCF_002021735.2. Classification (NCBI taxonomy): domain Eukaryota; kingdom Metazoa; phylum Chordata; class Actinopteri; order Salmoniformes; family Salmonidae; genus Oncorhynchus; species Oncorhynchus kisutch. Next base: position 75,198,144 of record NC_034179.2, on the reverse strand, counting down.
GTTCCACGGGTTGCCAGCTAGCTGCAGGTGGGTGCCGGCCGTGTGGAGGCTCAGGAAGGTCTTGAACTTAAGGTGCTGCAGCTGGTTTCCCTCCAGGCCCAGCAGGGTGAGGCTGTGCAGGGGAGCCAGAGCCTCCGTGTCGATGTGAGTGATGTTGTTCTGGCCCAGCTGCAGGGCCTCCAGGACGGGCAGCATGGACAGGGAACCATGGCGCACAGCTCCCAGCTGGTTGGCATGGAGGTAGAGGTGGCGTAGTCGAGACAGGCCCCGGAAGGCTCCTGGCTGGAGGAAGGTGATGTGGTTGTGGCTGAGATCCAGCTTCTCCAGGCTCTCCAGGTGCTCCAGGCTGGAGACTTCCAGCCGCTCAAGGGTGTTGTGGTCTAGCCGGAGCTCCCGGACTGAGGACAGACTGTGGGAGAAGTCCGGCGGTAGCCGGAGCAGCTTGTTACAGCTCATGTCCAGCTTCTCCAGAAAGGAGAGGGAGTAGAAGGCCTGGGAGTGGAGGAGGGTACAATAGATTATGAACATGAAAAAGTAATCATTGGCATCAAACCCTCATATCCACCATTAAAATCCTTATGCTAAACTATGCCACTAATGCATAGGCTATCACAGTGTTTCTCAATCCATTACTAGTGTTGGGCTAAAACAAAAATGTACACAGTAGGTCCCCCATGAGTATATGACATTATATGGGTTTCGCATGTGTTACCTCGGGCTGCAGCAGCTGGATTCCACTATCAGACAGCACCAGGACACGCAGTGACCAAAGTCCGGCAAAGGCACGGCTCCGCACTTCCATCATCAAGTTGCCACCCAGGTCCAGCAGCCAGGTGCCATGGGACAGGCCATGGGGCACTTGGAGGAACCCGCGCGCTCGACAGTCCACCAAATCCGAGTGTTCGTAGCAGAGGCTGTGGTGAGGGCACTCTTTTGAACCTACCACTGAAGACAGCGCCAGCAGAGCAGGAAATAACATATTACTTGCAAAAATGTGCACCTAAAGTGCTTTATCACGACAAGGCTTGAAGACGTTTGGAGTTGAGAGTCAGAATCCAGATATCTGAGGAATATCTGCAAAATAAGGCAAACAACCATTATACTTATGGTTTGGAGAGTAGTGAGTATTCGGTACGATAGAGAAACATATATATATATATTAATCTGTAGGCTTTTAATAGCTTGAACTAGTCGACATCTCTAAAATACAAGTTACAAAACTCAGAATCCGTTACTGTACACAATACCAGCAGTGAGCCGGTTGCGCGTAATGTGAAGGTTTTACGCGTAGCCTATTGTTGGTAATTGCAGAAACACACAATTGCGTTTTTAAATACATTACAATGTAAATAAAAGGTTACTTTTTAAACCTACAAAACAAGCCTTTTCAACGAACGATAACAGCAACGGTAAGTACCTCGTAATTAAATTAAACAATACTTTACCTACAATCTTTATATCCAATCAATAACGAGAAGCGCTGGTGCCACATCAGTAAACCAACTCCTTCGTCATCTCTTTGTCACGCTCCCTCCCGCTTTTTCCGTCGAGACCTAATCCACAAATCATCCGCCCTACAGATGTTCCCATCTAATAGAGTTTTTGTTTTCGTACTCCTTCTCAGACCCCTCCCTTTTATTTAATCTCAATTTATCCAGTGTCCTGCTATTAGCAAGAGTAGACTAAACATCCCAGTTACCCAATTGAAGAACCCTCGTTTTTCTAATATGAAAAAATGCTATCCCCCAACTTTAATGACACAATATGTAGTTTTCGTGATTTTCTTCTGAGCAAATGTCATTGCGTCGTATTAAATCACATGCACGCAGAGTTTACATGGTGCATCCATCAAATTGTGTCCAATAGTTAAACAGTGAATTCGGAAAGTATTCAGACCCCTGGTCTTTTCCCACATTTGTTACGTTACAGCCTTATTCTGAAATTGATTAAATAAAATAAAAAGTAATCACACAATACTCCACAATAACAAAAGAAAAACAGGTTTAGACATTAACAAATGTATTAAAAATAAACAAAAATACCTTTATTTACATAAGTATTAAGACACCGAAATTGAACTCTGGTGCATCCTGTTTCCATTGATCATCCCATCCTTGAGCTGTTTCTACAACTTGATTGGAATCCACCTGCGGTAAATTCAATTGATTGGACTTGATTTGAAAGGCACATTTCTGTCAGAGCAAAAACCTAGCCATGAGGTAGAAGGAATTGTCCATAGAGCTCCAAGACAGGATTGTATCGAGGCTCTAGAGTTCCTCTCTGGAGATGGTTGTCCTTCTGGAAGTTTCTCCCGCCTTCATGGTGGAGTGCCCAGACGGAAGTCTAGGTAAAAGGCACATGACAGACTGCTTGAAGTTTGCCAAAAGGCACCTAAATATTCTCTGGTCTGATGAAACTAAGATTGAACTCTTTGGCCTGAATGCCAAGCTTCACATCTGGAGGAATCCTGGCACCATCCCTACGGTGAAGCATGGTGATGGCAGCATCATGCAGTGGGGATGTTTTTGAGCGGCAGGGACTGGGAGTCTTATCAGGATCAAAGGAAAACCTGCTCCAGTGCTCAGGACCTTAGACTGGGGCAAAGGTTTACCTTCCAACGGGACAACAACCCTAAGCACACAGCCAAGACAACGCAGCAGTGGCTTTGGGACAAGTCTCTGTCTTTGAGTAACCCAGCCAGAGCCCAGACTTGAACCCAATCGGACATCTCTGGAGACCTGAAAGTAGCTGTGCAGCGACACTTCTCATCCAACCTGACAGAGCTTGAGAGGATCTGCAGAGAAGAATGGGAGAAATTCCCCAAATACAGGTGTACCAAGCTTGTGCCGACATACCCAAGAAGACTCGAGGCTGTAATTGCTGCCAAAGGTGCTTCCAAAAAGTACTGAGTAAAGGATCGGAATACTTACGTAAATAGATTTAAATATACACATACATTTCGCAAACATATTCCAAACTTGCCACACCACAGCATTTTCTTACTAAAGGCATCCATTGAGACAATATTCTTCTCAACAAGTTTAACATGCCACCAGTTGCTACGCCATCTGAGAGTTTGACCACAAATGAATAGATGGACAATTTGCACCTGGAAGGGTCCTAGGTGGTGATAAAGGGGAAACTGTGAATAATAGGTTCATACATGGTCCTGCTGACCAACGCATGTGTAGCATACAGTTTCAGATCTGTTTCACCTCTATACATGGAGTCCTGGATAAAGGAAAACTATTCTCAGCCTGAATTAATGATTTAATTGAGGTAAAAAAAATTCAGAATCAAAGCCAGAGTGGAACTACAATATGAGTGACTAAGCATGCCATAGGGAAGAATAGGCTCCTTTAAATTGGTTGAGTGCATCTCCATTGTATTTTTGATTGTGGAGGATCCCACAAATGCCCCTAGAGGCCCTCAATTTCAGCATGACAGGTAGGCAGGCCTACTCTAATTCATTAAGTGAGTGAATAGGGAACATACAGTATTTCAACACCATTTGTGGCATTTCACCAAATTGATTTTTAGGTCATTACGTGTAATTCTGACAATGTGCCACGGTTCTTTGTTATGTGGATACTTATTGTTTATTGAAGGCAAGACCTTAGAGCTTGGATAATGTCTGATATGACTTATTGAATGGACATGGTCATTGCATGTTTACCACATCCATACATCTCACCTTCATTTACATTTCAATGATGCCCTCTGCTGACAATTTGAAGGCATAGCAGAGAACAAAAATGGTTTGCATGTCATCCCAGATGACCCAGCTCAATAAAAAACATTGAAATAATGCATTTAACAAAACAATTAGTTGAAGATTAATTATTTTTCCCTGAGAGAGGAATATTTTGATATGAGTTTGAACGAAAGACTGATTGCTACATCCCAAAGTAGAAAACCATGAACACCAAAGACCAAAAAAAAGAAACATGACAAACTGCAAACTTCGTTTTTTTTCTCCTTTTTTTTTATTTCCATGTTACTAGCTATTTAAAAATAAAAAATAAAATACTGGGAAGGAAACTTGGCAACGGCAGCCTCGTTGACACACGGTGGACGGGTAAACAACGCGGATGCCTGTCACAACTTAACCCCACTGGCCGAGCCTCCAATCAGGCTACATTGTTATAAACAGGAGGCTGGGATAGGGGCCTTTGGTCCATTTGGGAACCCTGCTCCCCATCCCAGTCTCAAACATGGCAAGATATCTTTAAGTACATTTTTTCCAAAAGTGAATACAAAGCATCCCATACAGAACTGAGATCGATCTCATCGCACACGGTTCAGTGGCACGCCATATGATATTGGCCAACGTGGTTAATTAATTTGTTTTTTTCTTGTTCGAACATGGGAGGAATGCATTGAGTCGGGCGGAAGAGCAGATTTCACCTGCCAAAGTGTGTCAATGGTCGGTAGACAATAGGAGTGGAAGATGGAGAGTGTAAGAAAAGAGCTGGATTTCAATGTGGTCCCATCGTGGAAGAGGTACTGTATTGTAGAATCAAAGACCATGAGGGACAAGGATGAAAGGGAAGAGGAAAACAGCCCAGCCTCTACTCTAAAATAACACATGCCCTTTATCTTTAGCTTCCAGACTTAAAACTATACACAGAAAAACAGAGCATATTTAGTTTAGGTGGGACCATGCAGCAAGATGGGTAAAATGGGTATATGGGTAAAAGCAGACAGTCATGTCTGTTTGGAAAAAAGGAAAGCATTTCATGAAAATATTTCAAGCTACTAGAACCAAATGGGTTTTTACAAATTGTATTTTTTCTGAAAGAACAATTTGGGGGAGGTATTTCAAGTCTATTTTATGTCAGATTAATAATGTTAACACGATTTGAGTGTTTCCCCCGTTGAGGGAAACCAGCAATTTCAATAACCTACTGGGTGCATGTTTGTAAGATTGTGAGAGTTCCCATTCATCCCATTCACACACGTCACTATTGGCATCCTTTCAGTCAGCTGTTAAAAAAATAACCATGTGCTTTCAAGAAAGCTATTAAAATTAGTGTTCTTGTCAAAACAGTATTTCAATATTAGAAAAGGTCCTTTATCTCTTACCATAAATTTCTACTCTTGAAATTTACAAGAATTGACTAGAAAATAGATCAACTAATGAATAGAAATCAAGTGACTTTTCTCTGTGAAATGGAAGTGAGGAGCAGGCTTGACGGCAGGAGGAGAGAAGAAACAGAAGGAAAGGTAAGAGGTCAAGAAGAGGAGTGTGGGTGGGGAATGATGGCAAATTGACATTACTTTTGTTAGATTATCTTTAAAAATGAACTGGATATTTCCCTCTCGATTGGGACCCCCTTTTGTCCTGTTCAAAATGTTGGACACCTCTGATGTTGAAGGGAGGGGGAAGAGAGAAGAACAAACCAAAACTGCCTTTGACGTTGTGACCTCCCCCAACCAATTCCCCCTCCCACACCCCCTATCCGGACTGAACCTCCGGCTCAAGATGATAAGGTGGAGTCTTTCTGTGTTTGCTGTGCTTGTGGCCGCTGCACCGACTTCTGGCTCTCCACATCTCTAAAATGTTTCTCCACCTGCAGGGGACAAGACAAGTAACATTTTATCCTCAATCAACTTTCTGGTATTGCAATTCCTGTATTCACTCAATGGTGGATGAATGGTGGGAAGGCATACTCACTATTTTGCGTACGTGACTTAAAGCGCTACCCTCTTTGCCTTTGCAGTTCTCCACTTGGTAAGGTGGGGATATGACCACGTCGTCCATCACCATGATGTTCTTCTCCTGCCATTTGCAGTCTTTGATGCTACAGAGAGATGGAGAATGTTTTAGAAAAAAAGCACCCAGTAGCTGCCTTTAGTCAGGGTACTGGGGTTAAAGGTTTCAGGTCACACATTTAGACAGATGACTCCATGCAGCAGGTATCGGATGGTGGATAGGTGCATATCGAACAGCAACAACGCTGAAGAAAATTTACAAACAAATTAAACAAAAGAACATTACAGAATTAACAGCTTACATTAGAAATTGGTCAATCAGTGTTGGTACTGTAAGACTTACAGTCCTAGTCTAGGCCAAATCAGGGATCAACACTAGAACCAAGAGGTATAATGGAATGCATACTATTTGATAGGGTTTAAAACAAAAGATTACTGAATCAAAGACTGGCATTCAAATTGGTCAACTAATCAGTGCAGGCAACTTCAACATCCAATGAGACTATTTAAATGCATTGGGTAGCACATTCTTTAAAACAGCCTTTTCTGACCGTCATAGTAAGTAAATAACGGATGTTTCTATAGATGGAGGCAGCAGAGCCCCAGTATTAGAGACGATACTCACGTTTTATGTATAGTCTGGAATAGCTGTTGGCCCTCCACAGAGACTCCAGCACTAATTGCATATGCTTGGGATAACTTGTCTTCCTTTTCCGACCGTGCTCTGTTGGCAAGCTGCAGGCGTGTTGGAAAAGGAGAACCAAAATGTTAGAGCTGTTCACAATAGCCAACATTCTCAACTGAGAACCCCAAAAGCCATTGGAAGTTAATGTAAAAGGAAAAAATATATATTTGGCATTGAAAGGAACTTTAAGGAATTTCCACCTGTTAGCAACACAAACAAATATTAGAAACTGCTTAGTGATCATTTTAGTCAAATGTGGAACAGGTGGGTTTTGTTTGATGCCGACCAAAGTTGAATGATATGGTGATGGAACATTTCAGGATTTTTTTGGGGCAAGACAATGGCCATTCATTCTTTAAAATAGAAAAAAAATCCATTCAGGTTAAACATATGGTTCCAATCAACATGTGAAAGCACCCAAAATTATACAATTCATTGACTCCGTGTTGGGACAGGGATTCCCAATTCCAGTCCTGAAAACCAATGGGTGTGCAAGTTGTTCCAGCCCAGCATAAACACCTGATTCAACTAGAATAATCAGCTTGCCTAAACTAATTACAGTCTTTAGTCTGACTGAACCACAATTAGTTGACTCAAGTGAGTTAGAGCAGGACTTATTGATAAAGCTAATGACAAAATGACCAGATGTCCGATGATTCGTCATTACTTGGTATGAGAAGGAGATGTGTCAAGGAGGGTGTGAGGAGTGGTGATTGGCTGGTCTTACCTTGCTGACATTCAGAGATGCTAGTGGAGGAGGAGTTTCAGTGCGGTCATTAATGATGTCCACCTCAGACACATAGGCTAAGTTAATCAGAATCACGTCATTGACGTTTGCCTTTCCACTGGAGGGGGCGCATTCTGAAAGGTCAGTGGGTCAAGGCAAATAGGCTGTACGACACATTCAGAATGGAGGTCAAATAAGCAGCAGTTCACATTAGACTAAATATACATGCAGGACTTGTATGTGAGGGAAACAATGGATCAGCTGGAATCATAATTCTATCACTTCTTCCACAAACATTAGGCTATGCCAGACCTGAGGTAAATCAACATTTGTATGTTATTGAGCTTAAGGAGGAGTCAGAACACACATTCTAAAATGGCATACTGCAGCTAGTTACAATAGTGCAATTTAGTCACTCAATAGTGAACCACTGACCAAATAGGCCTAATAAGTGAGCACAACATATTCTACTCTAGTAGAACACAAAATCCAAGCACAGCACCAATCCAACTTTGCCATGTGCTGGAGATCCCCTGATGGAACATCTTTTTCACCCCCCCCCCTCTATTCTGCCATTCAACAGCCTCCTCACAACAGAACATCCTGGGATCATGTTTGCCCATTACCTAGGAAACAGGTCCAGGGTTCACCACTGCAGTCCAGGAACAGCCTCTTGCCCAAGAAACAATGCAGACTGTAACAACCCATAACAGAAGTCCTAAACATTGACTGGTAAGTCCTGAGCTTAGCCTAACAAACCACCAGCAACTAAACAAAATGAATAGCCCACTCAGAACTTCTCAAATGAGATGTTAAGAAGCAAGCATTTCACAGTTAGTCTACACCTGTTGTTTAAGAAGCATGTGACAAATACAACATTTGATTTGAAGACGGCATGAGGTGTATAGACTCCACCAGGAGATCCCCTTTCAACTCCACTAACTTAAGTGAGGGGACAAAGAGTCCAATGCATTGTTTGTAAGGGAGGAGGCTGGGTACGAACGAGCCACAATTCATATGGATATCAGAAATACTGATGAGCGAAAGAGGGCAAATAGCCTACAAAGGCAGAAAACTATATTTTTTGTCATACTAAGCACAACTGCCAAGAGTAGCCTTCACGAACACCCAACTGTGTTAAAGAAAGCTCAAAGGATACTATCTAGTAGCAGCCTGCTCACTGCCCTTGACAGTTTATGACAAAATTCACCGAAGGCAGCACAGAACCTGCACTTCAACAGATTTCCCAAAAAGACTAAAACCCTGAGGCAAGCTAATTATTTCCCCCCCAAAAAACAGGTTGGATATGAGTAAAAGTTTGGGAATGAGGCCTGTGTCTTTACTATGGTCAGAAAAGTTCTCATTACAAGGCAGACAGAGGTCAAGTGCTCAGAGCTGAACTCATTCAGGTTTACAATCCTTCATTTTATGGCTGCTGCACTTCCTCCATAACAGTAATAGAGGGCTGTGGATTTCCTGTCTGACATCATGACCTTTCAGTGACTCACCAGCCTCAAGGGAAACAACCTAACATGCCATGAGGGTATGACTGAATCTAGAAGCTTTATTTACCCCCTGCACTATACTATGCTATTGTGTCACCCTGAAAACATGTCACAGTGTGCTTCCATAAGCAAAATACCTCAAGTGAATAGGCCTACATGATACACATCTTGAAGAGTATTGGGAACATGCCATCTATGCATCTCACAACATCCACAAAAAAGTAGACTAGATTTAACAACCGTAACATTGTAGATCTGTATAAAAAAAACAAAAAAAAAACAAGGGCTAGTCATCAACTAACATTGATAAAATGCCTCTAACTTAACTTGAGCAAAGTCTGAGGATTGAGGCAGTACTACCTTCCAGCCAGGTAATAGAGACGTGTCTGACATCCACCGGACCGTGAAGGTATGGAATGCACACGGTTGAAATCCACAATGCTGATGCAGTGTGATAACAGCTGACTGACAGACAAATCACATTCCTTTCCCTGGCTGTGGCTGCAGTTATTTCACTATCACAGGGTGGCCTGACTCTGGGCCTTTCTGCCCTATACCAGGCAGAGGTGGAAGATTGGCCCGCACAACCACGCAAACAGAATTCTTAGTGCTGTGCAATGTATGTCTGTGTGAGCATATAGTCCAAATCAAATGGCTTCCTAAGAGTTCTGCAGCATATCAAATGTTGCACTTCTCATGACTGCCCATTTCTCTAAGCAGTGCTCTGTGCAGGCCTGAAAAGGAATTTCTGGGCTAAAAGCACAAGAGATGTGTATAATACCTCAACTTCACCCAACCTATACTGTATAGGTCTTCTCCAAATGTTGCCTGTAAGAAATCCACCTGGCTTTATCCCATCAACATCTCTCATGTCATGAAATACAAGTCTGCACATTCACATAACATATTTCACAGCAACTAGGTAACGTTGGCCATCTTCCAATATAGCTACAACTAAGAACTTGCTTATAGTTAATGTATTTCTCAAGTTCGCTACAAAACACTTGACAGGGGTCAAAGTACTTAGGTAGACAGTTACTAGCTAAACGCTAGTTAACCCAAGAACTTGACAGTCACTCCTTTCTAAACTGTCACCAGTGAATCATGGCGTGTCAGTTTCGACAACGTAAGCTAACTTGGGGTGGGTAGCTACCTACATCATTGCATGACTAACCATTAAATAACCATTGTTTTAGAGCATACTACATCTAAGCGTGGTCTGCTAGTTAGCATGCAGCTAGAAAATGGGCTAACTGTTACTAAGAATTTGCCAGGCATAACGCCCCTTGGAGCTGCCAGATAGTGATCCATACAAGGACCGACTGTGCTAACGCTGACCACAATAGCTTGGGTTAGCAAGTTAGGTAGCATTATGGCACAATACCATGCAAACTTCGATAGCTAGCTGGCTAACAACAAACATTAACTCAAGATCATGCCGATTCTAAACTTGACATACCTGGCTTGAAATAGAAAGTAACAAGGTTTAAAGTAACTGAACGGAACAATATTTAAATCGTGTGATTAGCTACGTTTTGATCAAGAGTAGGCTAGTTAGCTCCCTAGCTAGTCTCCTGACTACGCTTGCGCGGATCTTAATTTGGCAAGCGCGACCAGTTACCCCCAGGCCCCTTGCAGCCTGGAAGACCACCGATTTAGTGACAACGGTAAACGGTAAAAAGGATACTCAAAGTCAACATCTTGGACTGATAGTCAAAGGCAACGACCTCTCCTTGCAATTGCTGCCCCAAGCAGGTGAGGCAGGAGACATGGCTCCCGACACTGAAATACTCCCCCGGTCCAGGAGCCGCCATCTTCTCCGCCAGGAAACGGGAGCGCCAAATTTACGTAAATATACGCCGTGGCGTCACTGACTACCGATAGGGAATGTTGATGGGCGTTGTCATAGATTGATCACACTTCCCCGGGCGGTCCAATTCTCCACCTCATGACTGGTTGATAAGAGTTTAACCGATCTGGACCCTTAAATTGTCCCGATCTAGTAATATTTTATTAGAAGTCCTTCTCGCCACAATACAAGTCATATGGTTTGTCTATGTCAAAGAAAGAAATGTCCGACGTGCTAACTGGTTGAACGCGGCACATGTATTACTGCAACCAGTTATCAAGTCCGACATTTCCGAGTCCGACTACTAGGCACACTATCACTTGAACAGCGGCAATAGTACTTCTCAAGATGTTGCAATATTGGTGAGTAGGCCTATGCATAAAAAACATTTAGTTAATTTACTCACACTGTTTGGAGACTGAACTTGAGGGTTGCTTTTACCATATATATTATAAACATCCCTCATCACAAGCACCAGAGTAAAACATCCATGCACTTGGCATTTCACATTCATCTTATTTTTTCCACCATAAATGTATATATGGAGTGGACAGTTCTAAATATATGTTTTTGACTTGCCTGTTACAAGCTTGAAGCCTAATTTCATGATGCTAGTATAGAAATAATTCTGATTCTGACCAGGGCCCGATTACAGACTGGGCACTTGCCCTGGGGACCCACCATATAGCATATAAAACACGTCATAAGCCATAACAAAATGTGTACAATTGCAGGAAATTCACTTTAAAACTGCAAACTGAAAAATAAATAATAATAATAATAAATATACGCACACTTTAAAATAACCACTCATCCACTTCACTATTCAAAGCCATGTATGTTATCCCACCACCAACACTGTAAATTACATATTTTTGACTCCTCTTTGTATTGGAGCAGTGAATCGCTTTATTGAGTTTGACAATTAACAGGCCCACTTTAAAAAAAAGAAAAGATACTCAAATAGGATGTCACAACATTACAATGAGTAATAAAAAAGGGCTTAAAAAAAAAAAAATTACACAACCTGAAATAAAACAGTAATCAGACTCAACATTCCCTTTAAGATCCTTGCTAACCCACAAGGTGGCGCTGTGCACAATGCAACTCATGAAAAAAAAGGTCAAAGGGACAGCGATTTTCATCAATAATAGTCACAGTAATAGATTGCTCAAATAGCGTGTATTGCACGTGTACACATATATGCACGTATACACGTGAGTAGCTATTAGTATAAACACATTTGTATTGTCGCAACAGGAAAGCATTTGAAAGAACACATGACATTAAGGAATGTGCTTTGATCAATTCAAAACATCTGCATTAGTTATGACCAGAAGAGAGAAAGAATATATTTAAAATATAAGGTAAAAGACAGTCACATTCAAACATCCAACCACAGAAAGTGGAGATTGTGTCCTTCCACTGCGCTGGTGTTTCAATGTAAGAGACACACTTCTCTTTCCAAAGTCAAAAAAATATACAATTACTCTTTGAACCTTGACGATCATAGGTCACTACATATACACAACGTATGAAATATCAATAAATATACGTTTACTGAATAGCAAAATAGTGTGGCAGCAACAATAAAGCTATCTTCAATGGTGGATAAGTCAATATAATTTACAGACTTGGATGTCTTCCAGTATCTGTTTAGACATAAAGAACACATTTGCATGGTTGCTTTGTCTAAGGCAACACACAAACATTCCTCTATTCTGAGTAGACTTTCTTGGTTTGAGTTTTTGTTTTGTTGCTGCCCCTCCAACATACCCACAGGAAAAAAGCCCTGACCTACAAAACACACATCAGTTCAATTAAAGGGTAATTGTCATATGCCATCTCACCCACAGGACAGCCCAATAACCCTTATATATGCCATACAACGTGGAGGTACAAAACTATGCACCAAATTTCAAAATGGTCAATGATCTAAATGAAAACATTACAAAACAAGGTTACAGCAGTCCCATGTACTGCAAGTACACCCCCCCCCCCCACACACACACACACCATAGCCACATGTAAAAGGAAGTAGGAACCACTGTGTATATTACATGTGAGTACAGTGGCATCCACCAACAATTTTGCAAGTGATGAGTGTTTCAATTCCTACCCCGGTGACACGATTGTGACAACACCGTGATTAGAGTTCAGTCAAATGGCAAATGCCTGTTTTTTCTGTGACATCAGGTCACAGGCTCCGCCTGGGAAGCAGTACCACTGAAAACCAACACCGAAAGAGCATACCATGGTCGGTATGACAATTGGAGCTATAAGGGAATTGTATGACGTTAAAGGGGTAGTTCACTCACAATTCAAAGTTTCAGACATTTTCAGACCTCGAAGGTGCTCTAATGTCAACATGATTCCAAGTCCCACACCATTGGTTAAGTAGATCCAGCTATACCGTGCATTCGGAAAGTATTAAGACACCTTCACTTTTTACATATTTTGTTACATTACAGCCTTATTCTAAAATAGATTAAATAGTTTCCCCCCCTTAATCTACACACAATACCCCATAATGACAAAGCAAAAACAGATTCTTAGATAATTTTTTTTAAATGTAAATATCACATTTACATAAGTATTCAGACCCTTTACTCAGTACTTTATTGAAGGAACTTTGGCAGCAATTACAGTCTTGAGTATTCTTGGGTATGATGCTACAAGCTTGGCTCACCTGTATTTGGGGAGTTTCTCCCATTCTTCTCTGCAGAGCCTCATGTTCTGACCGGTTGGACGGGGAGCGTCGCTGCACAGCCATTTTCAGGTCTCTCCTGATGTTCGATCGAATTCAAGTCCAGTTTCTGGCTGGGCCACTCAAGGTCATTCAGAGATTTACACGAAGCCACTCCTGCGTTGTCTTGGCTGTGTGCTTGGAAGGTGAAACTTCACCCCAGTCTGAGGTCGTGAGCGCTCTGGAGCAGGTTTCCATCAAGGATCTCTGTACTTGTTCCATTCATCTTTCCCTCGATCCTGACTAGTCTCCCAGTCCTTGCACTAAAAAACATCCCCATAGCATGATGCTACCACCACCATGCTTCACCGGAGGGATGGTGCCAAATAATTCCATCAGACCAGAATCTCATTTCTCATGGTCTGAGAGTCTTTAGGTGCCTTTTGGCAAACTCCAAGCGGGATGTCATGTGCCTTTTATGGAGGAGTGGCTTCTGTCTGGCCACTACCATAAAGGCCTGATTGGTGGAGTGCTGCAGAAATGGTTGTCCTTCGGGAAGGTTCTCCCATCTCCACAGAGGAACTCTGGAGCTCTGTCAGAGTAACTATTCCCCGACCAAGGCCCTTCTCCCCCGATTGCTCAGTTTGGCTGGGCGGCAAGCTCTAGAAAGAGTCTTGGTGGTTCAAAACATCTTCCCTTTAAGAATGATGGAGGCCACTGTGTGCTTGGGGACCTTCAATGCTGCATACATTTTTTGGTACCCTTCCCCAGATCTGTACCGACACAATCCTGTCTCTGAGCTCTACGGACAACTCCTTCGACCTCATGGCTTGGTTTTTGTTCTGACATACACTGTCAACTGTGGTACCTTGACCATGTCCAATCCATTAAATTTACCACAGGTGGACTCCAATCAAGTTGTAGAAACATCTCAATGATGATCAATGGAAACAGGATTCACCGGAGCTCAATTTCAAGTCTCATAGCAAAATGTCTGAATACATATGTAAATACGTTTTTTTATTTTTATGATTTAAATCTTAGATATATTTGCAAAAATGCTAAAAAAACTGTTTTTGCTTGGTCATTATGGTGTATTGTGTGTAGATTGGTGGGAATTTGTTTTTAAATACATTTTAGAATAAGGCTGTAACGTAACAATGTGGAAAAAGTCAAGGGGTCTGAATACTTCCAGAATGCACAGTATCCTCCAATCCCAAACGAATGGGAAGGTTGGACACTGGCGCTGTCTAAAATGGTGAAATCAGATAATCTTTCCCATTTATTTGGGATTCAAACATATCTGATTTCACCATTTTAGACAGTGCCAGTGTCCAACCTTCCCATTCATTTGGGATTGGAGCATAAAGCTTGATCTACTTGAGATGGACATGGAGTCATATTGACTTCAAATGACAGGGCTGAAAACCTCTAGAACTTCCATTTTGGATTGAACTAGGCTAGCCCTTTGTGTTCCATATGAAGAAGGGTAACTAGTGAGGGAGTTAGGCGTTGACACCCATTTAACGTTTATGAAAACATCACCACTGTATAGTTATTACAGTATGTAGATAAGTTCAATATACAGTTGTGTGACAAAGGGACAAAAGTACCTTACGATGGTGAGTGAGTAGAGAATAGTAGTAGAGAATTGACTATATGATTAGAGGGAACAACTCTACAGAAATATCCTATTACGTAATGATAGCTTTTTTTACCTCAATAAAGGAGGACAAATGAGATGCAGAAGACTTGGTCAGTGTTTTGTTACATTGCTTGAAATAAAACAAAATGATCAATGTAGACCAGCACTCTGCAGCACACATTATCTTCTGAGTATGCTGGTGAAAGTGGTACTTTTGTATACTTTTTAGCCGGAAGTTGTGGTTACGAGCAAAAAGTGGGGCCCAAAAATTGTGTATTACGTGACATACGTGCACCATGTCCTAGATCTCCCTCTTTCTCTGCTGTTGATGTACCGTGTACATTTCGCTAGCTGGCAAGGAGCAGAAGCTCATTGGTTTTACTCAAATTGCTAGAGGGCTGGCCTAGGTGGGGGAAAATAAGGAAAATGACGCAGCACAGCATCCAAAAAAGTGGCTTTTAAACTAGGGATTGCGTAGCTAATTGAGGTAAGACCGTAATTCTGCTCATAGATTATGCATGTATGAACGACACATTGACACATCCAGCCGAAAGCGAGAGGTTTAAAAAATAAATAAAAAACTTAGTAGTCGCCAAAGTTCCAGAGCATGTCTTTAAGGGAGGTGTCGGTTACCATTCTCTAGTAGATATACTTGATTTGTATGAATTCCTCAAGCATGATGATTGTGCTAATTCCCACTGTAAATACAGTGCCTTGCGAAAGTATTCGGCCCCCTTGAACTTTGCGACCTTTTGCCACATTTCAGGCTTCAAACATAAAGATATAAAACTGTATTTTTTGTGAAGAATCAACAACACGTGGGACACAATCATGAAGTGGAACGACATTTATTGGATATTTCAAACTTTTTTAACAAATCAAAAACTGAAAAATTGGGCGTGCAAAATTATTCAGCCCCTTTACTTTCAGTGCAGCAAACTCTCTCCAGAAGTTCAGTGAGGATCTCTGAATGATCCAATGTTGACCTAAATGACTAATGATGATAAATACAATCCACCTATGTGTAATCAAGTCTCCGTATAAATGCACCTGCACTGTGATAGTCTCAGAGGTCCGTTAAAAGCGCAGAGAGCATCATGAAGAACAAGGAACACACCAGGCAGGTCCGAGATACTGTTGTGAAGAAGTTTAAAGCCGGATTTGGATACAAAAAGATTTCCCAAGCTTTAAACGTCCCAAGGAGCACTGTGCAAGCGATAATATTGAAATGGAAGGAGTATCAGACCACTGCAAATCTACCAAGACCTGGCCATCCCTCTAAACTTTCAGCTCAGACAAGGAGAAGACTGATCAGAGATGCAACCAAGAGGCCCATGATCACTCTGGATGAACTGCAGAGATCTACAGCTGAGGTGGGAGACTCTGTCCATAGGACAACAATCAGTCGTATATTGCACAAATCTGGCCTTTATGGAAGAGTGGCAAGAAGAAAGCCATTTCTTAAAGATATCCATAAAAAGTGTCGTTTAAAAAGTTTGCCACAAGCCACCTGGGAGACAAACCAAACATGTGGAAGAAGGTGCTCTGGTCAGATGAAACCAAAATGGAACTTTTTGGCAACAATGCAAAACGTTATGTTTGGCGTAAAAGCAACACAGCTCATCACCCTGAACACACCATCCCCACTGTCAAACATGGTGGTGGCAGCATCATGGTTTGGGCCTGCTTTTCTTCAGCAGGGACAGGGAAGATGGTTAAAATTGATGGGAAGATGGATGGAGCCAAATACAGGACCATTCTGGAAGAAAACCTGATGGAGTCTGCAAAAGACCTGAGACTGGGACGGAGATTTGTCTTCCAACAAGACAATGATCCAAAACATAAAGCAAAATCTACAATGGAATGGTTCAAAAATAAACATATCCAGGTGTTAGAATGGCCAAGTCAAAGTCCAGACCTGAATCCAATTGAGAATCTGTGGAAAGAACTGAAAACCGCTGTTCAAATGCTCTCCATCCAACCTCACTGAGCTCGAGCTGTTTTGCAAGGAGGAATGGGAAAAAATGTCAGTCTCTCGATGTGCAAAACTGATAGAGACATACCCCAAGCGACTTACAGCTGTAATCGCAGCAAAAGGTGGCGCTACAAAGTATTAACTTAAGGGGGTTGAATAATTTTGCACGCCCAATTTTTCCGTTTTTGATTTGTTAAAAAAGTTTGAAATATCCAATAAATGTCGTTCCACTTCATGATTGTGTCCCACTTGTTGATTCTTCACAAAAAATACAGTTTTATATCTTTATGTTTGAAGCCTGAAATGTGGCAAAAGGTCGCAAAGTTCAAGGGGGCCGAATACTTTCGCAAGGCACTGTATATATATTTTCCAAAGTATTTAATTTGTGTGATCATATAGGTGTCAAGTGAAAACACTTTTCATTGATTGAGAAATATAAATATTGAGAGCAACAACGGAGGCCAGATAACACAGCACCTGGACACTAAGTCAAACAAAGGGTTTATGACAGCTGACAAGTGGGCAACAGTTGAGGGATTGGGGTATTGCAGTGTAAACATCTAAAGTGGTGCTTGCTCATGATTATTTGCCAAATGAGATCCACCCCATATCACAATTTCTCTTGTCTCTTTTTTTTGTGGAAAAAACAAAATGGCACTTAGGACAAAACATTGATTGCAAAACCAGCACGATGTGTGCTTAAGGTGGCTTTAGCATACATTATTATTATATATATATTTTTTAACTCTTCTCAAACATAATATTCATATCCAATTTGATTGGATTAACACTGTTATTGTCATTATTCATATACATATTATTAGATTTTTTTAACAAAATAAAACATTTGTTTTAAAAAAGTGACCAAGTTCAGTCCTTCCTCTCTAAATAAATGGAAAAACAATGAGTTCGTTATTGAACCGTCTCAGGTTGAGGGGTTTGCCAGAGCAGGACAGGATGCAGTATTTACAAGTGACAGGAAGTGACATAGCAAAAAGTTGGTCGTTGTAGCGTTCAAATTTCCTCACAATCATACCGTCAGCCGCATTTATACGGGTCGGAATTGATAAAGGACGCAAAAAAAATCAAAAAAAAATCAGTTAAGGCCACACTGACCTTTGACCTAGAGTATTACACAAACCCAGAAAGAGGAAAGAGAGAGGACATAGGATTAGAATCCCATCTCTGCAGAGATGGCTAAAATGGTGCATTCTCTGGAGGAAATTAAGGCATTTTGAAAGAAACAAGCAAACAAATATACAAACAAAACAGACATGAGAGTAACAAGTGTGTGGATGTGTCTTTCTGTCCTGTGTTCTGCTAAGTGGTGGTGTAGTTGGTGTTAACAGGGATATTTAATATAAAGGCACCAAGTTCTTCTAAAAACGTCTTTCTCCAGTCTCATGAACACCACAAGTCTCCCAGTCGCAGCAGCAAGCGTGAGACAAAAAGTTCATAATCCAAGTATTATTCCACAAAAATCCTTCCTCGTCCAATCCGTGGGCTTCCATTGCACCAAGCGGTAAATTTGATTGTGGGTATGTATGTGTCCTTTTTTGATAGTCCAAACAAAGTAGAAGGGTAAAAACCACCTCATGCATTCTGTCCCATACAAAGTGGAGGGAGCTGAGGCTTCCTGAAGAAAAAAAATAAAAGACTGAATTGGAGAGATGTCTCCTTCAGCCAGAAAGTCCCCCTTGGCAGGATCCACAGCTCGACCTCCACTCCACAACCACAGCTGATATCGGATACAGTGAAAGGAATATACAGTAATATATATATATATATGCAAATATACATGTTTGTGTGCTTCTTTGAACAGATTATTGAATAGATGCATGAGAATACCAAATGACAGACAAAATAGGAACAGAGGTACGCATGCTCTGAAAGGAAGAGCATTATTCATTGATACAACCCCATTGTTGTTCCACTGTTGGGAACTTAGTGTGTATAATATAATGCGGGTGTGTTTGAGTGTATTTGTGGCTGTTGAAATATTTTTGCTGCTTGTTGGCTTTTTCAGTTCAAATGTTCCTGAAAAGTATAAAGTATGACAAGAAATGTACAAAGCTTCTCGGACCCCAGAACCGAGGTACCCTCCTGGATCCACTGCCTTCTGCTTACAAAAAAAGATTGAAAGAAAAAAGCAAGACACAGGCTCCTCAAAAGGTCCTGCTTCTTCCTGCTTCTCCACCAATCACGCATATCCGCCGCTGCCCCCTTTAGGTCAGTGTGTGTGTGTGTGTTACGCCTCTCCTCTCCCACACACTTTAACAAACTCACCTCAGTGAGTTGGAAAGGGAGGCTAGCACAAGTCCATCAATCCTCAGAAAATGGAAAGAGGTGAGGCGAGGGCTGGAAAGAGGAGAGGATGACAGGAGAAGGCTAGTGCCGAAGGACGTGGAGACAAAGGTGTCGTGACAACTCAGTTTCCTCCTACAAGACGGGCTCTTCTTCCATTGGCTCTTCTGTAGACCTGCAGGTACACCAAATAGGAAATAGCACGACATTAGCCTCTTAGTCATGCCAAAATAAAAGCCTCTACCAACGAAGGTCGGTCAAAACGTATATGATAAGTCTACACCTTAAGTCTCAGTGGAACTTCAGGCCCACAGCCTTGTGAATTAATCTGATGTCTTAAAAAAAGCCATTCCAAAACAACACAAAATCCCCAAAAGAGTGAATGGTGCAGGTGTTTACCTGCTGGTCTCCGTGGAGACGGTGGGAGCGGCGGCCTGCTCAGTATCCACGGTAAGCGATGCCATGGCGGTGACCGTGTCGGCCTCGTCCTTCTCTCTCCGCTGGGCATCCATTAAGGACTGGCCCACCGTGGGAGCCAACCTTTGGAGAGAGCTCCAGTGTTTACCTGTAGGGAGAGAAGGAGTCGTGTCAGTTTTAAGGGTGACGTGATACACATGACTCAAACACAACTAAGTGCATATGTGCAGGTAAAACACAATGATCATTTTGATTTTAGCGAACTAACGCACTCTGTATCTCGATGACCCTCTCTAGAGAGGCAGCAGCTTTTGGACAGGGCTTCTGTTGCAGGACAGCCTGTGGCAGGGGGTCCAACTGACAGAGAAACAGTGTGAGAGAGAGAGAGAGATTGGGATGTAAAAACAAAGAATTTCCTCTCTGAACAATTACATCCATCTCTACCAAATGACATGTAGTGTATGTGACATCACGCCACTGTCCCCTCCTATAGCAGATGATGTCATACCTCATCTCCGAGCAGGGCCGCCACACAGGACTCGGAGGCATCACAGATGGCCGTGAGGTCGTGACCTCCTTCCAGCGCCAGGACTACACGTCCCCCTGCCAGCTTCATCAGCTGCTTGGTGAGGTGGCCGAAACCTGAGGATGGTTCAAGGATAGTTTTGTGCAGGTTTATGAAGTAAAGGCCCCATATGATAGGAAATAATTCAGGTACTTCAATATTCCTATGGAGTCTCTTGGCGTTTCTTCTAGTGGTTAAGTACTATTCTTCCAGCAGGGGGTAGTAGTGTATATACAATTAGCTAGAGGACCCTCCTATAAATGCACACACTATGGAAAAGGCTTGGCAGAAAAACTGACACGTAAAGACAGAGTAATGTTCAACTTACATTTAGCAGTGACGTTGTATCCTCCCAGAGGGGACTGGTGGCCCTCCACGGCATCAAACCCAGCGGACACTAGGACCACGTCAGGGGAGAACTCGTTGGCTATGGGCATCACCACCGTCCTGTTTAACAGACAAGATGGAAAACAACATTTTATTTTCTTACGTTTCCAGATCATCTGCAAGAACTAAGCAGTGTGGAAATCGCTAAATAAGCAGAGCCTGTTCATATGAATGAAAGATCAGTGCCAATGTTGCTGCTCGTTCAGCTAATGACCAACAGTCTCTTCACCTGAAGGCAGTCAGGTACTCCACGTCACCCATGGGCGGTTCTACGCCCCCTGTCCAAGCGATGTTTGTGTTGAAGCCAACACCAGGTCCAACCCCCACCTCTTCAGGAGCCCCACTACCGGGGAAGAAGTTTCCATCGTCGTAGCGATGCATGGAAATGTAAAGTACATTGGGGTCGTTGTAAAAAGCCTGCTGCGTCCCGTTACCATGGTGAATGTCCTGGACACAGAGAATGGATATGTGAATAATAATACATGACCTGCATTGATCACATAATGTATGGTATATATTTTGGTATCATGACAACACTAGCACATATAGGGCCTCGCTAACAACATACTTCCCACTCACCCAGTCAACGATGAGGACCTTGCTCACTCCTAGTTTCTGCTGTAGCAGCTTGGCTGTGATGGCCACTGAGTTGAAGAAGCAGAAGCCCCTGCAGACAATGACAGACACAAAAAAAAACATTTTATCAGCAGAAACAGGGAGAATGTTTAAGGGCACTGCCCAGTAGCTACTCAAAATGGACGCTTTTACCAATTATTGTATCAACCACCGCACACGTCATGTCTTTATGGAACTTCAACCAACTCCTAAGAAGCCCCCTAGCCACTCCCCCGCCCCGGCTCTACCCATGATTCCCTGGGTGTACTCACATGGCAGTGGATTCCTCAGCGTGATGGCCTGGTGGACGCACCACGGCAAAGCCGTTCTGGAGAGGAGAGAGAGAAACAGTTCATGAGAAAATGTTGAGTAGGGCCTATCCATCAACAAAATCAAGTGACTAAGTGCTTATTGATCAGGGTACTACTGTGTCCACCCATGAACAAACCCACAGGGTATACTACATGATTATTACATATTGTTCATTTTATATTAAAGGTGCAAGGTTGCCCCTGACAACTTTCAATCAAACAGTAGTGGAACGGAGAGAGGCTGGTAATGTTACCTTCAGTTCCCCGGCGGCCACTTTGAAAGCCAGCTCGATGACGCAGCCAACAGCCATTCTGACAGCGCCCGAGGAGTGCATCTCGTTCCACACAGTGTCACTGTCCACCTGCAGAGGGCAATAGAGAACACACTCATCCCCACCCTGCTACTGTTCATTTAACACTGATAACATGACACTGCTGTAGGTGATGTAATGCTCAGCTTTGTGCTGCTTATGTTGAATGAATATACTACAATTCAACTGCATGACATTTAATGAAACTGTATTATTATTCAATCTCAACCTCTAACTAAAATGTCAATGTAACTCCATTCTAAATGGATGGATAGATACAGGACTCACCCCAATGCCTCCACAGGGCAACACAGCATACATCTTCTGACTGATTGGACCTTAAGGAGCCAATGGGGACAGGGAGCAAAGGTTAGATTGTAGTTCAAATAAGTTAAACACTATTTAGCCATATTTCAACATTGTATCACACACCTTTTAGCCTTCCTAGCAGAGTTATTTTCCCAAGATGCTCGGGATACGGTGCATTTGGAAAGTATTCAGACCCCTAGACTTTTTCTAAATTTTGTTAAAGCCTTAATTCTAAAATTGATTAAAATGTTTTTTTCTTTATCATGTTTTACCCCATAATGACAAAGCAAAAACAGTTTGACATTTGTGAAAATAGATTTAAAAAACAGAAATACCACATTTACTTAAGTATTCAAACCCTTTACTTAGTTGAAGCACCTTTGGCAACGATTACAGCCTTGAGTATAACGCTACAAGCTTGGCACACCTGTATTTGGGGAGTTTCTCCCACTCTTCTCTGCAGATCCTCTCAAGCTCTGTCAGGTTGGATGGGGAGCGTCACTGCACAGCTATTTTCAGGTCTCTCCAGAGGTGTTTGATCGAGTTCAAGTCCAGGCTCTGGCTGGGCCCCTCAAGTACATTCAGAGACTTGTCCCAAAGCCACTGCTGCGTTGTCTTGGCTGTGTGCTTAGGGTTGTTGTCCTGTTGGAAGGTGAACCATCACCCCAGTGAGATCCTGAGCAGGTTGTCATCAAGGATCTCTGTACTTCACTCCATTCATCCTTCATCATGTGGCTTCAGTCTGGCCACTCTACAATTAAGGCCTGATTGGTGGAGTGCTGGTTAGACATGTGGAGTGCTGCAGAGATGGTTGTTCTTCTGGAAGGTGCTCCCATCTCCAGAGGAAATCTGGAGCTCTGTCAGAGTGACCATTGGGTTCTTGGTCACCACCCTGACCAAGGCCCTTCTTCGCCGATTGCTCAGTTTGAGCTCAAACTGCTCAGAGTCTTATTGGTTCCAAACTTCTTCCATTAAGAATGATGCTGGCCACTGTTCTTGGGGACCTTCAATGCTGCAGACATTTTTTGGTACCCTTCCCCAGATGTGTGCCTTGACACAATCCTGTCTCTGAGCTCTACGGACAATTCCTTCAACCTCATGGCTAGGTTTTTGCTGACGTGCACTGTCAACTATGGGACCTTATATATTTCCAAATCATGTCCAATCAATTAAATTTACCACAGGTGGACTCCAATCAAGTTGTAGAAACATCTCAAGGATGATCAATGGAAACAGGATGCACCTGAGCTAAATTGAGTTTCATAGCAAAGGCTCTGAATACTTATGTAAATAAGGTATCCTTTTTTGCAAAAATTAAAATAAAATACATTTTCGCTTTGTCATTATGGAGTATTGTGTGTAGATTGAGGAAAAGCTTTTAAAATCCATTTTAGATTACGGCTATAACATAGCATAATGTGGAATAAGTCAAAGGGGTCTGAATACTTCCCAAATGCACAGTTTAATATTTTATTTTTACCATCGATTCTCTGCAAGTCCAGTTCTGCTCAGCACCACACAGAGTGAACTCACTTTGAAGTGTGTGTAGTCGACGGCTCAGTCACTGCAGTGCTGTTTTGCAGCTTATCCAGTCCCCCCCCCCTCTTCTATGAGACCCAGCCTAGCTATGAGTCACTCAGACGGGGGTGGACGGGCATCTGGGGCCCTTTCCCCTCGACCAGCAGGTCTAAAAATACCATCCTGCGCCTGTCAGGGAGCTGAGCCTTCAAACAATCCACCTGACTGTGAGTGTGTGTGTGGGTGGATGGAGAGGAGAGGGGAAGTAACTACTTTCAAGGATGCTTGGGGCAAATATTGTTTCTACCATTCGAGCAAAATGGCTAGGGAAACACACATGCATGGGTTCTCACACACAAATATATCTGAGGAGTAAAGACATGAGATGAGGTTAGGCACCTAAGAGCTTCTTGCTGTCTAGTTTCTGTCTGTTGAGGGGACTGGTTCCATACAGCAGTGTGTGGTATTCTGAATGCACAGTCTGGATCTCATCCAACGTGGCCTTCCTCCCCCGAATCCTCTGTACACAGTAAAGGAAAACACACGTAGCACACAATACATCCATTTCATTCAGGGTTATGTTGTATTGCTAATTGGGAAGTGATTTTTAAAATTAACTTGAACTAATAATGGATAAAGCTCATTCTCATCTCCACATATAGCTACCACTCGTTTGTTTAAGTTACTGAGAAGAAATTCTCTTGGAAATATGGAACGGGGCTGGTCGCTATTCTAGCTGTAGTGTGCAGAGTGCCCTCACCTCACAGCGGCCCAGGAGCCCAGTCTCCTGCAGCCGGGACCACACACTCTGGATGCGGCCGGCGTGTTCTGGGTGGATGTGGGTATTCCCACACATACACTGGTGCTTCAGCATAAAGGTGTCGTACACCAACCCTGAGAAGGAGATGATAGGAGAGGCAGAGAGAAAAAGAGAAGAAAAATGTAGCTTTTCAAGGCAGGGTAGGAAGAAGACCAAGCACAGGGCAACCTCTCTCCAACTTCTCTCTCAGAACAAAATGGTGACCCCATTACCCAGCAGGTCAGAGCATAAGATCATCTCAAATGTATTTCTTCATGTTAGGACCTTTGGAGATGTTAATTATTCCATGGTGGAGGATGGCTCCATGTCATCCTGGTTTCATCCGATCCAACCCTGTAGGCTCTTGCTATTATTTTCTCTGCTGAAATAATTACACCCAGGCATAATTACACATTGGACTCATCACTTAGTACAGGGGTTCGTAAACTTTTTCACTCAGGGGGGCCCCCTTCCAGCATTAGGAAACATCCCACGCCCCCAACCACATCTATTTAAAGCTTATTTCCTGCAATTCTACACATTTTGTTATTGGTTGCAAAGACCATTTCAGTTTTAAAGCAATTCTATACATTTCTAATGTGTATTCGTGGTAGTAGAGTGACTAACTAAAAAAGTACAACAATATCTATGGGCTAAAAAAACATTAGCTGATCTGGACATTTCTGAAAAGTTATAAATAGCTCTAAGGTCTGCAATCACTGACATGACAAGAGGAACTGATGATACACGACCCAATTTGAAATTGCACTTTGTGCATTCTACTATTACAACTTTCAAGCGTAAGTTGAAAGCCGGACTGAGTTCCTGCCGACCCCTTGCCACTCCCCACAGTTTGGGAACCATTGTCCTATTCTGCAGGGCCATTTGACCATGGACTGGCTAGGGAAGTGTTTGTTTTCTGAAAGTGTCTTATCTCTAAAGGCCAATAGCTTTCGTTAGTGTTTAACTAATAGGGATTTATTGCTAAAGCTCTACTATCTACCACTTTGACAGCAAAAAAATACAGCGATTCAGATAGATAACTAAGCTTCTTTCATATTGTTCAATAGGTCCTGATCGTCTCACTTTGTATGTCATCTGTTCCAAAAACCAAAAGAAGCATACCTGTAGTGAAGAGGTGCTTGATGGGGACCTCAACCATGGGAGCCCCCTTGACGCTGGCAGTGGCAGGGGAGGACTGGGCCCTTCCCAGAGGTCTGTGGGGCATGCCCGAAATGGACAGGGATGCCTGGAACACATTGAGCGGTTGCAGGTGATGCTGGTCGGAAAAATCGTGGACAAAATAACAAAGAGAGACATTTTGAATACCAACTAAAGATTTGAATAATGTCTCATCATGAGACACTGACTGGACTTCAGTGTGAGGGAATGGACTTACTATATAAAATCAGCTCTGTGGCTTTCATTGTTTACATCAGAAATACTGCAACCTTGAGAGAGAAGTGACATTTCACAATAGCTGCAAACTGAAGCTACCACCTCAGGCCAATGGAACAGGGGGAAAATGGGAGGGAGGTGGGGCTAAATTAAGCCTGTTATAGACTAAACATGGGCCCTGGGTAGAAACCCAAAGGCAAACACTTATCCCTATACGAGCCTCAAAAGGCAGGGCAGGACAAGGACCGAGCCTTCCCAACAGCCAAAAGACTACTCTAACAATTCCCCAGCTGTAAACAGTGGCTGAGCTAACGGGGCTCTGCTTTCTGTCAATGGGAGAAGCACTACACATCCAGACAGGAGCTGTGTGAGCTCTAGGAAAAATCGAACGCGATAGATGCTCCTAACAGAGATCAAATGACAAGGTTCACATGTATCTTTTTAAAAAACTGCGGCTGGTTTGTTTCAAGACCTTTACACTCGCGGACGCACACACACACACACACCTTGCTAACCCCTTTTAAAATGAGAGATCCTAAGGCAATGCGGGCTCTCTTATGAGTCTCTCTCACTGTCTTTTCGCTTCCCATGTCTTTCCATTGTAGAGGGCGGCTCAGATCCATTTGTATTCAAGGCACCACAGCAGACAAGTAGAGCAGAGTCAGATGGAAAAAAAGTTCAGCAGGGAGGCTGTGTGTGTAGGGGGGGGGGGCTTCCGTGTCACTGACTCAAATGCCAAAATTGGTTTTTGAGGATGTCGTCTCTACAGAATGACTGCATACACCCATGCTCCCTCCCTATGGCCCCCATACCATAAAAACTCCTATCCCCCTAGCCCATCACAACAGAAATGGTACTGCAGCAGCCTACCTCCCTGGTGGGTGGTGAATTGGTGTAAAGTGCTGGGGGAAAAGGGGAGAGAAAAGGGCTGGCATGGTGAAGAGAGGGGGAGAGAAGGGCGGGGGTGGGCGGGAGAGGGGAATGATTCACCAAGGAGAGATGAGTCACAGATGAGTCCATTCACTGAAATGAGAAAAAGCAGCAAGGGCAGGGGAGGGAGGGTGTGTGAGCGCGCATCGAGGGGGAGAAGACACAGCCCGAATTCTGATGCTTTTCTCTCCTCTGATATTTTTTGTCAATGGTGTGTGGGAGTAGGAGAGAGAGGTTTATTTTATAATCTCCCTCGCTGCATTGGTTCTTCCTCCCTCCAACGCACAAACAGCATTTCTTAGAGGAACGTGACCACAAAACATGTCCATTATTTTTCGCCTCTTTTTAACGTTATGTATTAATTGCTGTCAATGACCATAATTTAGAGACAAATATGACAACCAACAGCAACATAGCCAACTGTGGCCGTTTACTGTATTATAATGTTTAGGTCCTCAAAAAGAGTATGAGGCTCTGATGAGGATCCAAATGCATGTCATCAACTGCTGAGTCTGTCTCGGCCAATGACAGCTAAATCCAAATTCAATCCATCTTAATTACCTGTAGTAATTTATTTATTTATATATATATATATATATATTTTTTTATCATCCACTTGCCCTTTCGCAACTTTTGTTTAACAACTTTTAACTGGAGCCACTTATCCTCTTGGTAATTTGTGAAAGAACTGCAGGCGATTCATTCTCGAAAGCTTGTTCCTTTATTTCCTGCTAAGTGCAATGGATGACTCACAGGTGGGTGGGAATTAAGGCTCTCGTCCTTCTGTAGGGAGCCATGATGATGATGCCTCGCACAGCGCAGCCAATCTGCCCTCCAAGAAGGGATACCCTTTTCTAAATCACCAGGCCCCCGCAAAACTCAACCCACCACTCGAACTGGGTGTGAACGCCAATCTATGTAGCCACATCGCTAATGATGACGTTCCTACCTTTTCAACTGCATAGCCTTTGCTACTGATCTTTTGGTAGGTCATTTCTGCAATCTACACCCCTCCCTGGAGTGATTGGTCATTCTAGACAGTTTCTTGCCATTAAGTCATAAATGGCCCATTATAAGAGGTACAATGATGAATCAAGTCACTAGGTTTAGTCATCAGACAGACGTCACCGGAACAGATTTGGGAAGGTCAACAACGAATAGCGTCTGAATATTCTTGCTGCACTGTTAGGAGCAAGTAACAAGCATTTCATTGCACCTGCTATAACACCAATCAACTTTGATTTGATTCCAGCAGAATTAATCATAGTACAAGGAAAGACAAAACTCATGGTTTATAAATAAACAATTTGCACCTCTTATTGGCTCTCTGATTTTCTTACAGAAAGTCATCTTAGTGTTAAACTTGCAGGGCAATACATGTTTTTATCTCTCTATCAAAGTCAAATTAAATGCAAAATGTCTTTAAAAAAAATGCAGTATTTACTTGGCCGTAAGGTACGCCCTCCTCATCACACTCCCTCAGCTCGATGGCCTCGTCTTCATCATCCTCTTCCTCCAGGTCGCTCTCTGTGCTCTCGCCCTTCAGGGGGGTCAGCAGGCGTTCTGAGGGGGGTGACGTCTCCCCCGACTCTTCCTTCTGGAGCCTCTGCTCCTGAGGACGCCCCTCCCCCAGACGCTCAGACTCCGCCCCCTCCTCCTGCATCTCCTGTGTCTCTGTGAGCTCCTCCTCTGTCTCCTCGGGGTGGGTGGGCGGTTGGCGAGGAAGCTCCACCCCTTTTGACAGAATCTGGTGTGGTTTAAAGATAGCAGTGTCTAACTCTCCCTGCCACATGTACAGTATACTACACCCCCCTCAGTCCAGTCAAATGGCATACAATACTTTTTTTTTTTACCTGCAAACACAACCATAACCTCTAATATTGTAGTAGTGTTCCTTGTGGCGCCCCCTACCTTGTTGAGCTGGTACTGCTTCTGCTTCTCCAGGAAGTGCTGGTGCTGCTGCTGCATGACGAGCTGTTGCAGGGCCTGGGGGCTCTGGGGGAGGGGTGCAGACTGTGTGCGGCTCAGGGGCCGGTGGCGCGGTAGCTTGTTCACCGTACGCATACTGTTGGACACCCGGTCCCCCGTCACCAACGGCGACTGACCGTACATGGGGACTGGAGGGAGGAGGAGTCAGAGAGACGTATTTCAGAAGAGGCCGTATGTATTTGAATCTATATTTACCTGCAAGCAGGACGCTCTGCTGGCAGGGATATA
Source organism: Oncorhynchus kisutch (assembly GCF_002021735.2). Classification (NCBI taxonomy): domain Eukaryota; kingdom Metazoa; phylum Chordata; class Actinopteri; order Salmoniformes; family Salmonidae; genus Oncorhynchus; species Oncorhynchus kisutch. The sequence goes on along the minus strand of NC_034179.2, from coordinate 75,169,276 downwards.
AGAGTATAAATATATGTTGGTAGATGTACCTGAGAGGAGGGCACTCTGTTGGCGGGCCTGCTCCAGCAGGAGGACGTGCTGCAGTAGGGAGGAGTGACTGCTGTGGCTGTTGGGGGCCTGGGTGGAGTCTAAGTCGTGTTGCATCCCAGGTGGCAGGCATGATGCCGGCAGGGACGAGGTGCTGACAAACTTGCCTGTCAGAGCCCCACCCTGACGCATGGTCTGGATGGCCTGCCTCTCCGCCTCCTGCAACAGCTTCTGATTGGCCTGAGGATGGAAGGGGGGTTAACTAAGTCAGAATGTCTACATCAGATGACAACTCTGGTTCAGGGGAGTGTGTGCTGGTTTCTATTTGACCTCAACTCAGTGGGATGGAGCAGGTTCAGGCAGTTCTTTTACGAGTACTTAAAAATATATATATTACAATAAGCTATTTTTAGAACACAAGGCCCGCACTGGATTTTTTTTTTTGCACATTTACCTTTATGCCAACAGTGACGGGTTCTGACTTCTAAACTTGAAATATTGTTAATCATCAAGTATCCTATGGAAAGGTGAAGGGCCACAGTCTGGTTGTTACACCAGAAATTAATGGTTATCTGTAGGAGAAATGTATATGGTGGAGTCAATTAAGGTTGAATATGAGCCAGGGGCTTGGAATGTACTGAGTTAAGGAAAGGCAATCACATGGTTGTGGTCACTGATAAAGGTGGAGAGCAGTGGATTAGTGAGGAATGGGGGTCGAGGTCAGGTCAGGTCACAGTAAGGGAGAAGGAACAGTTTATTAACCACATCACTTAACTTCGAGCCTAGCAAAAAATATGTAAATGTTTAGAGGGAAGGAGGAGACTTAAATTGGGGTATACACACACACACACACAGGTGGGAAGATGTCTTTGTCTGTTCAGCTGTCTGACTCATTGGGTGAATAAACTTGATTTGAGCTGGTCATAGTTGTACGTGAGTTTCACTCATTAGAACCTAACAGCAGCTATGGCAAATGTATTATAACCATTACAGATAACAAAATCTTAATTGCCTCACACACACACACACACTCAGCAAAAAAAAGAAATGTCCTCTAACTGTCAACTGTGTTTATTTTCAGCAAACATGTGTAAATATTTGTATGGACATAACAAGATTCAACAACTGAGACATAAACTGAACAAGTTCCACAGACATGTGACTAACAGAAATTGAATGTGTCCCTGAACAAAGGGGGGGGGTCAAAAATCAAAAGTCAGTCAGTAGCTGGTGTGGCCACCAGCTGCATTAAGTACTGCAGTGCATCTCCTCCTCATGGACTGCACCAGATTTACCAGTTCTTGCTGTGAGATGTGACCCCACTCTTCCACCAAGGCACCTGCAAGTTCCCGGTTATTTCTGGGGTAAATGGCCCTAGCCCTCACCCTCCGATCCAACAGGTTCCAGACGTGCTCAATGGGATTGAGATCCGGGCTCTTCGCTGGCAATAGCAGAACACTGACATTCCTGTCTTGCAGGAAATCACACACAGAACGAGCAGTATGGCTGGTGGCATTGTCATGCTGGAGGGTCATGTTAGGATGAGCCTGCAGGAAGGGTACCACATGAGGGAAGAGGATGTCTTGCCTGTAACACACAGCGTTGAGTTTGCCTGCAATGACAACAAGCTCGGTCCGATGATGCTGTGACACACCGCCCCAGACCATGACGGACCCTCCACATCGATCCCGCTCCAGAGTACAGGCCTCAGTGTAATGCCATCACCCCTGGTGAGACAAAACCGCGACTCGTCAGAGAAGAGCACTTTTTGACATTCTTGTCTGTCCAGCGATGGTGGGTTGTGCCCATAGGCGACGTTGTTGCCGGTGATGTCTGGTGAGGACCTGCCTTACAACAGGCCTACAGCCATCAGTCCAGCCTCTCTCAGCTTATTGCGGACAGCCTGAGCACTGATGGAGGGATTGTGCATTTCTGGTGTAACTCCAGCAGTTGTTGTTGCCATCCTGTACCTGTCCCGCAGGTTTGATGTTTGGATGTACCGATCCTGTGCAGGTGTTGTTACACGTCCGTTCTGTCTCCCTGTAGCGCTGTCTTAGGCGTCTCACGGTAAGAACATTGCAATTTATTGCCCTGGCAACATCTGCAGTCTTCATGCCTCCTTGCAGCATGCCAAAGGCACGTTCACGCAGATGAGCAGGGAACCTGGGCATCTTTCTTTTGGTGTGTTTCAGAGTCAGTAGAAAGGCCTCTTTAGTGTCCTAAATTTTCATACAGTGGGGCAAAAAAGTATTTAGTCAGCCACCAATTGTGCAAGTTCTCCCACTTAAAGATGAGGCCTGTAATTTTCATCATAGGTACACTTCAACTATGACAGACAAAATTAGAAAAATCCAGAAAATCACATTGTAGGATTTTAAATGGATTTATTTGCAAATTATGGTGGAAAATAAGTATTTGGTCAATAACAAAAGTTCCTCAATACTTTGTTATATACCCTTTGTTGGCAATGACAGAGGTCAAACGTTTTCTGTAAGTCTTCACAAGGTTTTCACACACTGTTGCTGGTATTTTGGCCCATTCCTCCATGCAGACCTCCTCCGGAGCAGTGATGTTTTGGGGCTGTTGCTGGGCAACACGGACTTTCAACTCCCTCCAAATATCTTCTATGGGGTTGAGATCTGGAGACTGGCTAGGCCACTCCAGGACCTTGAAATGCTTCTTACGAAGCCACTCCTTCGTTGCCCGGGCGGTGTGTTTGGGATCATTGTCATACTGAAAGACCCAGCCACGTTTCATCTTCAATGCCCTTGCTGATGGAAGGAGGTTCTCACTCAAAATCTCACGATACATGGCCCCATTCATTCTTTCCTTTACACGGAGCAGTCATCCTGGTCCCTTTGCAGAAAAACAGCCCCAAAGCATGATGTTTCCACCCCCATGCTTCACAGTAGGTATGGTGTTCTTTGGATGCAACTCAGCATTCTTTATCCTCCAAACACGATGAGTTGAGTTTTTACCAAAAAGTTATATTTTGGTTTCATCTGACCATATGACATTCTCCCAATCTTCTTCTGGATCATCCAAATGCTCTCTGGCAAACTTCAGACGGGCCTGGACATGTACTGGCTTAAGCAGGGGGACACGTCAGGATTTGAGTCCCTGGCGGCGTAGTGTGTTACTGATGGTAGGCTTTGTTACTTTAGTCCCAGCTCTCTGCAGGTCATTCACTAGGTCCCCCCGTGTGGTTCTGGGATTTTTGCTCACCGTTCTTGTGATCATTTTGACCCCACGGAGTGAGATCTTGCATGGAGCCCCAGATCGAGGGAGATTATCAGTGGTCTTGTAGGTCTTCCATTTCCTAATAATTGCTCCCACAGTTGATTTCTTCAAACCAAGCTGCTTACCTATTGCAGATTCAGTCTTCCCAGCCTGGTGCAGGTCTACAATTTTGTTTCTGGTGTCCTTTGACAGCTCTTTGGTCTTGGCCATAGTGGAGTTTGGAGTGTGACTGTTTGAGGTTGTGGACAGGTGTCTTTTATACTGATAACAAATTCAAACAGGTGCCATTAATACAGGTAACGAGTGGAGGACAGAGGAGCCTCTTAAAGAAGAAGTTACAGGTCTGTGAGAGCCTGAAATCTTGCTTGTAGGTGACCAAATACTTATTTTCCACCATAATTTGCAAAGAAATTCATTAAAAATCCTACAATGTGATTTTCTGGATTTTTTTCCCCCTCATTTTGTCTGTCATAGTTGAAGTGTACCTATGATGAAAATTACAGGCCTTTCATCTTTTTAAGTGGAGAACTTGCACAATTGGTGGCTGACTAAATACTTTTTTGCCCCACTGTAACCTTAATTGCCTACCGTCAGTAAGCTGTTAGTGTCTTAATGACCGTTCCACATGTGCATGTTGATTAATTGTTTACGATTCATTGAACAAACATGGGAAACAGTGTTCAAACACTTTACAATGAAGATCTGTCAAGTTATTTGGATTTTTAAGAATCATCTTTGAAAGACAGGGTTCTGAAAAAGGGACATTTCTTTTTTTGCTGAGAGATACACAAACATATTATTCTTTTGCTATTTAAAGGGAATTTATTGAAACCGTAATATCAACTATTGATATTATATTGTGGAACACAATCTTCAAAAAGCAACCTCAACAGTGGGGCTTGTAGAAGCCTATGGCTGTGCAATGGCATAGCTTTCTTTTGTTCTTTCAGCAGGCAAATTGCTCTTATTTCCCAAACCCTTATCACAACCAAGAGACATTTTATTGTAAAAAAAAATACCAAAAAACATGTTAATTAACTAAATAATATAGAACAGAATATTTTTCCAAATGAAAAAAAAATTCCGGTACAAAGTGATCTCACGTCTGGAACAGTCATTCTCAGAGTGTTCATTTAAAAACGGGGCTCAATTTGGCGACGAGGTGAAATCATATTTTCCGGGTTACAAACCAAAACCTATCTTTTCCATATACAGACGTTCAATTTGGTTTATTCTGCCTGTTCTTTGGAATTTTCCTAATGGATTAACAATTCCATATTGAATACTGCATGGGGATGAATTACAGCCATGACATCTGTTTGGTGAGTAGGCCTAGGCTTAATGATTCTGATAAATGTTTAGGGCTATAGCCTAGGCTAACCAATTCTAAATGGCATTCACAAAGTAGCATAAGTGGAAAATAGACAGGACACAATCTTTCCAAAACTGCAGCGCTCGTTGTTGGAACATATTTCCCTACTTCAGCCCAGCAGTCCATTAAGAATTTGTGATAAAACTGTCGTCATTTGGCAAGGAATGAAGCTTGTGTATCCCATCAATTAGATAGGCCTACAGAAACAAATGCCTATTAAAAACCTAACGGGAGCTTGTGTGTGTAGGGGGAGCAGTCGGAACACAACTGAGTGAGTGTGACAAGGAGGGGAAAGGGAATTTAGGGAGAAGAACTGTGTGATGCTTAGCTTGGTTTTCTTTTTGTTGTGCCCCGCAAATGCACATGTACAAATGGAACACAAGAGTCAAAGCAAATTAATGTCGTCTTCAAGACAACCTTTTGATTTCTGGTTAAAGATGGCGTCTGTTCGAGTACTCATGCCCATCCCTAGTTTCTAGTGTTCAGAGTTTCGGTAGAGTACTCACGGTGAGGTGCGAGTTGGCTGGCAGGCCTAGGGAGATGTTAGGCAGTGAGGGGGACGTGTAGAGGCTCAGCGGACTGACTGTCCCATCAGCGTTAAGGGTCTGGTGGAGGGACCGCAGCTGCTGCACAGAAAAGAGGAAAAAGTGGTTTAGAGAGAGAGTGTGAGAGAGGGCGAGAGGAGCGAGCAAGAGAGCGAGCGAGCAAGAACCGAGAGAGGAGCGAGCAAGAACCGAGAGAGGAGCGAGAGAGGAGCGAGCCAGCGAGCAAGAGAGAGAAGCGGAGAGAGAGGAGCGAGCAAGAGAGAGAGAGAGGAGCGAGAGAGAGAGAGAGAGAGAGGAGCGAGCGAGAGAGAGGAGCGAGAGAGAGAGAGAGAGGAGCGAGAGAGAGGAGCGAGCGAGAGAGAGAGGAGCGAGAGAGAGGAGCGAGCGAGAGAGAGAGGAGCGAGAGAGAGAGAGGAGCGAGAGAGAGGAGCGAGCGAGAGAGAGAGAGGAGCGAGCGAGAGGAGCGAGCGAGAGAGAGAGAGGAGCGAGCGAGCGAGCGAGCGAATGGAGCGAGAGAGAGGAGCGAGCGAGCGAGAGAGAGGAGCGAGCGAGCGAGCGAGAGAGAGAGGAGCGAGAGAGAGGAGCGAGCGAGAGAGAGAGGAGCGAGAGAGAGGAGCGAGCGAGAGAGAGGAACGAGCGAGCGAGCGAGAGAGAGGAGCGAGCGAGCGAGAGAGAGGAGCGAGCGAGCGAGCGGAGCGAGCGAGAGAGGAGCGAGCGAGAGGAGCGAGCGAGAGAGAGAGAGGAGCAAGCGAGAGAGCGAGAGAGGAGCGAGAGAGAGGAGCGAGAGAGAGGAGCGAGCGAGAGAGGAGCGAGCGAGAGGGAGGAGCGAGCAAGAGAGAGAGAGAGAGTGAGAGAGAGGAGCGAGCAAGAGAGAGAGAGAGAGAGAGAGGAGCGAGCAAGAGAGAGAGAGAGAGAGAGAGAGAGAGAGAAAGAGGAGCGAGAGAGAGAAAGAGAGAGAAAGAGGAGCGAGAGAGAGAGAGAGGAGCGAGAGAGAGGAGCGAGAGAGAGAGAGGAGCGAGAGAGAGGAGCAAGAGAGAGAGAGAGAGAGAGGAGCGAGCAAGAGAGAGAGAGAGAGAGAGAGAAAGAGGAGCGAGAGAGAGAAAGAGAGAGAAAGAGGAGCGAGAGAGAGGAGCGAGAGAGAGAGAGAGGAGCGAGCAAGAGAGAGAGAGAGAGAGAGGAGCGAGCAAGAGAGAGAGAGAGAGAGGAGCGAGCAAGAGAGAGAGAGAGAGAGGAGCGAGCAAGAGAGAGAGAGAGAGAGGAGCGAGCAAGAGAGAGAAAGAGGAGCGAGCAAGAGAGAGAAAGAGAGGAGCGAGAGAGAGGAGCGAGCAAGAGAGAGAGAGGAGCGAGCGAGCGAGAGAGAGGAGCGAGCGAGAGAGAGAGAGGAGCAAGCGAGAGAGAGGAGCGAGAGGAGCGAGAGGAGCGAGAGGAGCGAGAGGAGCGAGAGGAGCGAGCGAGCGAGAGAGAGGAGCGAGAGAGAGGAGCGAGAGAGAGGAGCGAGCGAGAGAGGAGCGAGCGAGAGGGAGGAGCGAGCAAGAGAGAGAGAGAGTGAGAGAGAGGAGCGAGCAAGAGAGAGAGAGAGAGAGAGAGAGAAAGAGGAGCGAGAGAGAGAAAGAGAGAGAAAGAGGAGCGAGAGAGAGAGAGAGGAGCGAGAGAGAGGAGCGAGAGAGAGAGGAGCGAGAGAGAGGAGCGAGAGAGAGGAGCGAGAGAAGCGAGCAAGAGAGAGAGAGAGAGAGAGAAAGAGGAGCGAGAGAGAGAAAGAGAGAGAAAGAGGAGCGAGAGAGAGGAGCGAGAGAGAGAGAGAGAGGAGCGAGCAAGAGAGAGAGAGAGAGGAGCGAGCAAGAGAAGAGAGAGAGAGGAGGAGCAGAGAGAGAGCAGAGAGAGGAGCGAGCAAGAGAGAGAGAGAGAGGAGCGAGCAAGAGAGAGAAGAGAGAGGAGCGAGCACGAAGAGGAGAGAGAGAGAGGAGCGAGCAGAGAGAGAGGAGGAGAGAGAGGAGCGAGCAAGAGAGAGAGAGAGAGAGAGGAGCGAGCAAAGATAGAGAAATATAGGAGCGAGAGAGAGGAGCTAGCAAGATAAGAGAGAGAGAGGACGAGAGGGAGCGAGCAGAGAAGAGATAGAAAGGAGCGAGCATAGAGAGAAGAGAGAGAGAAGGAGCCGACAAGAGAGAGAGAGAGAAGAGAGGAGCGAGCAAGAGAGAGAGAGAGGAGAGAGGAGCGAGCAATAGAGAGAGGAGGAGCGAGCAAGAAGGAGAGAGAGAGGAGCGAGCAAGAGAGAGAGAGAGAGGAGCGAGCAAGAACGGAGAGAGAGAGGAGCGAGCAGAGAGGGAGCGAGCAAGAGAGGAGCGAGCAAGAGAGGACGAGACAAGAGAGGAGAGAGAGGAGAGGAGCGAGCAAGAGAGAGAGAGAGATAGGACGAGCCAAGAGAGAGAGAGGATCGAGAGAGAGGACGAGAGGAGAGAGGGAGCGAGAGAGAGGAGCGAGCGAGCGAGAGGAGCTAGAGGGAAAGAGGAGCGAGAGAGAGAAAGAGGAGGTCGATAGAGAGAGAGAGAGAGGAGCGAGCAAGAGAGAGAGAGAG